>NC_080064.1:124645845-124855307 GCF_949987535.1 Balaenoptera acutorostrata
CTGACTTACTTCACTCTGTATGACAGTCTCTAGAGCCATCCACTTCTCAACAAATGACTCAATTTCGTTCCTTTTTATGGCTGAGTAATATTCCATTGTATATATGTACCACAACTTCTTTATCCATTCGTCTGTTGATGGGCATTTAGGTTGCTTCCATGACCTGGCTATTGTAAATAGTGCTGCAATGAACATTCGGGTGCATGTGTCTTTTTGAATTACGGTTTTCTCTGGGTATATGCTCAGTAGTGGGATTGCTGGGTCATATGGTAATTCTATTTTTAGTTTTTTTAAGGGACCTCCGTGTTGTTCTCCATAGTGGCTGTACCAATTTACATTCCCACCAACAGTGCAAGAGGGTTCCCTTTTCTCCACACCCTCTCCAGCATTTGTTGTTTGTAGATTTTCCGATGATGCCCATTCTAACAGGAGTGAGGTGATACCTCATTGTAGTTTTGATTGGCATTTCTCTAATAATTAGCGATGTTGAGCATCTTTTCATGTGCTTCGTGGCCGTCTGTATGTCTTCTTTGGAGAAATGTCTATTTAGGTCTTCTGCCCATTTTTGGATTGGGGTGTTTGTTTCTTTAATATTGAGCTGAATGAGCTGTTTATATATTTTGGAGATTAATCCTTTGTCCGTTGATTCGTTTGCAAATATTTTCTCCCATTCCGAGGGTTGTCTCTTCGTCTTGTTTACGGTTTCGTTTGCTGTGCAAAAGCTTTGAAGTTTCATTAGGTCCCATTTGTTTATTTTTGTTTTTATTTCCATTACTCTAGGAGGTGGATCAAAACAGATCTTGCTGTGATTTATGTCAAAGAGTGTTCTTCCTGTGTTTTCCTCTAAGAGTTTTATAGTGTCCAGTCTTATATTTAGGTCTCTAATCCATTTTGAGTTTATTTTTGTGTATGGTGTTAGGGAGTATTCTAATTTCATTCTTTTACATGGAGCTGTCCAGTTTTCCCAGCACCACTTATTGAAGAGACTGTCTTTTCTCCATTGTATATCTTTGCCTCCTTTGTCATAGATTAGTTGACCATAGGTGCGTGGGTTAGTCTCTGGGCTTTTCTATCTTGTTCCATTGATCTGTGTTTCTGTTTTTGTGCCAGTACCATATTGTCTTGATTACTGTAGCTTTGTAGTATAGTCTGAAGTCAGGGAGTCTGATTCCTCCAGCTCCATTTTTTTTCCCTCCAGACTGCTTTGGCTATTCGGGGTCTTTTGTGACTCCATACAAATTTTAAGATGATTTGTTCTAGCTCCGTAAAAAATGCCATTGGTAATTTGATAGGGATTGCATTGAATCTGTATATTGCTTTGGGTAGTATACTCATTTTCACAATGTTGATTCTTCCAATCCAAGAACATGGTATATCTCTCCATCTGTTGGTATCATCTTTAATTTCTTTCATCAGTGTCTTATCGTTTTCTGCATACAGGTCTTTTGTCTCCCTAGGTAGGTTTATTCCTAGGTATTTCATTCTTTTTGTTGCACTGGTAAATGGGAGTGTTTCCATAATTTCTCTTTCAGATTGTTCATCATTCGTGTATAGGAATGCAAGAGATTTCTGTGCATTCATTTTGTATCCTGCAACTTTACCATATTCATTCATTAGCTCTAGCAGTTTTCTGGTGGCAGTTTTAGGATTCTCTATGTATAGTATCACGTCGTCCGCAAACAGTGACAGTTGTACTTCTTCTTTTCCCATTTGTATTCCTTTTATTTCTTTTTCTTCTCTGATTGCCGTGGCTAGGACTTCCAGAACTATGTTGAATAATAGTGGTGAGAGTGGACCTCCTTGTCTCGTTCCTGATCTTAGAGGAAATGCTTTCAGTTTTTCACCATTGAGAATGATGTTTGCTGTGGGTTTGTCATATATGGCCTTTATTATGTGGAGGTAGGTTCCCTCTATGCCCACTTTCTGGAGAGTTTTTATCATAACTGGGTGTTGAATTTTGTCAAAAGCTTTTTCTGCATCTATTGAGATGATCATATGGTTTTTATTCTTCAGTTTGTTAATATGGTGTATCACATTGATTGATTTGCGTATATTGAAGAATCCTTGCATCCCTGGGATAAATGCCACTTGATCGTGGTGTATGATCCTTTTAATGTGTTGTTGGATTCTGTTTGCTAGTATTTTGTTGAGGATTTTTGCATCTGTATTCATCAGTGATATTGGTCTGTAATTTTCTTTTTTTGTAGTGTCTTTGTCTGGTTTTGGTATCAGGGTGATGGTGGCCTCATAGAATGAGTTTGGGAGGGTTCCTTCCAGAAGAGTTTGAGAAGGATAGGTGTTAGCTCTTCTCTAAATGTTTGACAGAATTCACCTGTGAAGCCATCTGGTCCTGGACTTTTGTTTGTTGGAAGATTTTTAATCACAGTTTCAATTTCATTACTTGTGATTGGTCTGTTCATATTTTCTGTTTCTTCCTGGTTCAGTCTTGGAAGGTTATGCCTTTCTAAAAATGTGTCCATTTCTTCCAGGTTGTCCATTTTATTGGCATAAAGTTGCTTGTAGTAGTCTCTTAGGATGCTTTGTATTTCTGCGGTGTCTGTTGTAACTTCTCCTTTTTCATTTCGGATTCTATTGATTTGAGTCCTCTCCCTCTTTCTCTTGATGAGTCTGGCTAATGGCTTATCAATTTTGTTTATCTTCTCAAAGAAGCAACTTTTAGTTTTATTGATCTTTGCTATTGTTTTCTTTGTCTCTATTTCATTTATTTCTGCTCTGATCTTTATGATTTCTTTCCTTCTGCTAACTTTGGGTTTTGTTTGTTCTTCTTTCTCTAGTTTCTTTAGGTGTAAGGTTAGATTGTTTACTTGAGATTTTTCTTGTTTCTTGAGACAGGCTTGTATAGCGATAAACTTCCCTCTTAGAACTGCTTTTGCTGCATCCCATAGGTTTTGGGTCGTCGTGTTTTCATTGTCATTTGTCTCTAGGTATTTTTTGATTGCCTCTCTGATTTCTTCAGTGATCTCTTGGTTATTTAGTAACGTATCGTTTAGCCTCCATGTGTTTGTCTGTTTTACGTTTTTTTCCCCTGTAATTCATTTCTAATCTCATAGCGTTGTGGTCCGAAAAGATGCTTGATATGATTTCAATTTTCTTAAATTTACTGAGGCTTGATTTGTGACCCAAGATGTGATCTATCCTGGAGAATGTTCCGTGCGCACTTGAGAAGAACGTGTAATCTGCTGTTTTTGGATGGAATGTCCTATATATATCCATTAACTCTAACTGGTCTATTGTGTCATTTAAAGCTTCTGTTTCCTTATTCATTTTCATTTTGGATGATCTGTCCTTTGGTGTAAGTGAGGTGTTAAAGCCCCCCACTATTATTGTGTTACTGTCGATTTCCTCTTTTATAGCTGTTAGCAGTTGCCTTATGTATTGAGGTGCTCCTAGGTTGGGTGCATATATATTTATAATCGTTATATCTTCTTCTTGGATTGATCCCTTGATCATTATGTAGTGTCCTTCCTTGTCTCTTGCAACATTCTTTATTTTCAAGTCTATTTTATCTGATACGAGTATAGCTACTCTCCAGCTTTCTTTTGATTTCCATTTGCATGGAATATCTTTTCCCATCCCCTCACTTTCAGTCTGTATGTGTCCCTAGGTCTAAAGTGGGTCTCTTGTAGACAGCATATATATGGGTCTTGTTTTTGTATCCATTCAGCCAGTCTATGTCTTTTGGTTGGGGCATTTAATCCATTCACGTTTAAGGTAATTATCGATATGTATGTTCCTGTGACCATTTTCTTAATTGTTTTGGGTTTGTTTTTGTAGGTCCTTTTCTTCTCTTGTGTTTCCCACTTAGAGAAGTTCCTTTAGCATTTGTTGTAGAGCTGGTTTGGTGGTGCTGAATTCTCGTAGCTTTTGCTTGTCTGTAAAGCTTTTGATTTCTCCATCAAATCTACATGAGATCCTTGCCGGGTAGAGTAATCTCGGTTGTAGGTTCTTCCCTTTCATCACTTGAAGTATATCATGCCACTCCCTTCTGGCTTGTAGAGTTTCTGCTGAGAAATCAGCTGTTAACCTTATGGGAGTTCCCTTGTATGTTATTTGTCGTTTTTCCCTTGCTGCTTTCAATAATTTTTCTTTGTCTTTAATTTTTGCCACTTTGATTACTATGTGTCTCGGTGTGTTTCTCCTTGGGTTGATCCTGTATGGGACTCTCTGCGCTTCCGGGACTTGGGTGGCTATTTCCTTTCCCATGTTAGGGAAGTTTTCGACTATAATCTCTTCAGATATTTTCTCTGGTCCTTTCTCTCTCTCTTCTCCTTCTGGGACCCCTGTAATGCGAATGTTGTTGCGTTTAATGTTGTCCCAGAGGTCTCTTAGGCTGTCTTCATTTCTTTTCATTCTTTTTTCTTTATTCTGTTCCCGCAGCAGTGAATTCCACCATTCTGTCTTCCAGGTCACTTATCCGTTCTTCTGCCTCAGTTATTCTGCCATTGATTCCTTCTAGTGTAGTTTTCATTTCAGTTATTGTATTGGTCATCTCTGTTTGTTTGTTCTTTAATTCTTCTAGGTCTTTGTTAATCATTTCTTGCATCTTCTCAATCTTTGCCTCCATTCTTATTCCGAGGTCCTGGATCATCTTCACTATCATTATTCTGAATTCTTTTTCTGGAAGGTTGCCTATCTCCACTTCATTTAGTTGTTTTTCTGGGGTTTTTTCTTGTTCCTTCATCTGGTACATAGCCCTCTGCCTTTTCATCTTGTCTATCTTTCTGTAACTGTGGTTTTTGGTCCACAGGCTGCAGGATTGTAGTTTTTCTTGCTTCTGCTGTCTGCCCTCTGGTGGTTGAGGCTATCTAAGAGGCTTGATGGGAGGCTCTGGTGGTGGGTAGAGCTGACTGTTGCTGTGGCGGGCAGAGCTCAGTAAAACTTTCATCCACTTGACTGTTGATGGGTGGGGCTGGGTTCCCTCCCTGTTGGTTGTTTTGCCTGAGGCAACCCAACACTGGAGCCTACCTGGGCTCTTTGGTGGGGTTAATGGCAGGCTCTGGGAGGGCTCACGCCAAGGAGCACTTCCCAGAACCTCCGCTGCCAGTGTCCTTGTCCCCAAGGTGAAACAGAGCCACCCCCCGCCTCTGCAGGGACCCCCCCCCCCAACACCAGCAGGTAGGTCTGGTTCAGTCTCCCCCAGGGTCACTGCTCCTTCCCCTGGGTCCCGATGCGCACACTACTTTGTGTGTGCCCTCCAAGAGTGGGGTCTCTGTTTCCCCCAGTCCTGTAGAAGTCCTGCAGTCAATTCCCACTAGGCTTCAAAGTCTGATTCTCTAGGAATTCCTCCTCCCGTTGCAGGACCCCCAGGTTGGGAAGCCTGACGTGGGGCTCAGAACCTTCACTCCAGTGGGTGGACTTCTGTGGTATAAGTGTTCGCCAGTCTGTGAGTCACCCACCCAGCAGTGATGGGATTTGATTTTACTCTGATTGCGCCCCTCCTACCATCTCCCTGTGGCTTCTCCTCTGTCCTTGGACGTGGGGTATCCTCCTTGGTGAAGTCCAGGGTCTTCCTGTCAGTGATTGTCCAGCAGCCAGTTGTGATTCTGGTGCTCTCGCAAGAGGGAGTGAGAGCACGTCCTTCTACTCCGCCATCTTGGTTAATGCTCTGTTTGTTGACATTTTGCTGATGGTCATTCTGACTGCTGTGAGGTGATACCTTTGTGTAGATTGGATTTGCATGCGTCTCATAATTCCTGATGTTTTGCGTTTATCAATGTTCTTTTCGTTTTTTTTTTAAGATGGAGCTAAAGTTACAGCTTCAAATTGCCTTCTTGAAAAATTTGCCACGTTTGGATTTTTTTGGCCATTCCCTACCCCAGGACATTTTTTGAGGGCATGAATCATTTACAGCCCTGCAGTCCTTGTGAATATTAGTGACCATTAGCAGTAGATTTAAAGCTGGTGTTTGAGGAAACGGCCTTAGGGTGGCAGCATTTCTACGTTGCCAACTCTGCTTGCTAGGGAAACAGAACCTTGCGGCAAGTTGTGCTTTTAGGTTGCAGATTAGAGTGGAATGTGCCAGGACAAACCCCCATAAGTTTTAGCCTCCGTAATTCTTGTCTGTGTCTTTAAGTTGTAGTTTTTATCAGAGCAAATTTGATTGAAAAATGTCTTTTTCTCTAGGTGTACAGAATCTTGTTCATTTACACATACACATATATCTATTGATCTTTGGGTCCTTTTCCATGTAGGTTGTTACAGAGTGTTGAGTAGACCACTTTTGGTATTCCATAGGTCTTTGGGGATTATATATTTTCTATGTATTAATATATGTGTGTTAACCCCAATATCCTAATTTATCCATTCCTCACACCTTTTCTTTGGCTTAACCATAAGTTTGTCTTCTCAATCTGAGATTGCCTTTCTCTAGGAAATATGTTCATTTTTATGAATTTTCAGATAACATAAGGGACATCATAGGGCATTTGTCTTTCGCATTCTGACTTACTTCACGTTGTGTGATTATCTCTAGGCTCATCTGTGGTGCTGCATATGCCATTCTTTTATTTTTTGTGTGACTGATATTCCAGTCTGTCCATATACCACTTCTTCTTTGTCCATTCATCTGATTATGGACCTTTTCTTTTTTGCTTCCATGTCTTGGCTATTTCAATATTGCTGCAGTGCACATTTGCCTGCCTCTGTCTTTCCGATTCTGGTGGTCTTAGGTTATAGGCCCAAAAGGTGCCCTGCCGCATCATATGGTAGCTCAATTTTTACCTTTTAAAGCAGCTCCATTCTGTTTTCGTTAGTGCTGTTACCACTTTACGTTCCACCAGCAGCTAGAAGGTACAGAGTTCTCTAAAAGCCCTTCAGCCTTTATAGTTTGTAGACTTTTTGCTGATGGTCATTTGACTGGTGTGAGCTGAAACCTTTTTGGAAGTTGGATTTGCATGTGGCTAATAATTCCTTATACTGAGCTTTAGGCATGTCCTTTTTTATTTAAAGAGTGACTACAACTTCCCTCTTCATATTGACTTCTTGAAACATTTGTCATGTGTTGAATTGTCTTGCCTATTCCCTACCCCAGGGCATTTTTTGAGGACAGGTGTCATTTACAGCCCTGCAGTCCTTGTGACTATTAAGCAACCATTAGTACTTGGTGTAAAGCTGCTGTTGTGGGAAACAGCTACAAGGCGGCAGCATTATTACGTTCTCAACTCTTGTTACTGGGGCAACAGAGTCTTCCTGGAGGTAGTGTTCCAAGGTTGTAAATTACACTGGCATGTGCTGGGACAAGCCCCCAGAAGTTTATGTCTCCTTACTTATGTTTGTTTTTGAAATTTAATTTCTATTTCTTATCGGAGTAAATTTGATTAGAGTGTTTTGATTGTCTGGCTGGTACAGAATCTGCTCAATGATTCATACGCATGTCTGTTCATCTTCGGATCCTGTTACCATGTATGTTATTACAGAATGTTGAGTAGACCTCCCTTGGTATTTGGTAGGTGTTTTTGTCATTATGTATTTTATATGTATTGGTGACTATCTAATTCATAGAGTTTATATACATTTAACGTACATTAGTATATGTATGTTAGCCCCATAGTCCTAATTTATCCATCCTCCCACCTTTCATTTTGGCTAACCATTAGTTTGTTTGATAAGTCTGTGAGTGTCTTTCTCTGTGGAAATATGTTCATTGGTAGCAATCGTAGAATAACATGTATACCTGATATCATAGGATATTGGTCATTCCCTCTTGACTTACTTAACCTAATATGATGATTTCTAGGCTCCTCTGTAGTCCTGAAAATGGCATTGTTCATTTTTTTCCCTAGGCTACTATTCCATTCTGTCCATATACCACTTTTTCTTTGTCCATTCATCTGTTTATGGACCTTTTTTTGGCTTCCATGTCTTGGCTATTTCAATATTGCTGCAGTGCACATTTGCCTGTCTCTGTCTTTCCGATTCTGGTGGTCTTAGCTTATAGGCCCAAAAGGTGCCCTGCCACATCATATGGTAGCTCAATTTTTACCTTTTAAAGCAGCTCCATTCTGTTTTCGTCAGTGCTGTTACCACTTTACGTTCCACCAGCAGCTAGAAGGTACAGAGTTCTCTAAAAGCCCTTCAGCCTTTATAGTTTGTAGACTTTTTGCTGATGGTCATTTGACTGGTGTGAGCTGAAACCTTTTTCACGTTAGATTTGCATGTGGCTAATAATTCCTTATACTGAGCTTTTTAGGCATGTCCTTTTTTTTTTAAAGACGGACTACAACTTCCCTCTTCATATTGACTTCTTGAAACATTTGTCATGTGTAGAATTTTCTTGCCTATTCCCTACCCCAGGGCATTTTTTGAGGACAGGTGTCATTTATAGCCCTGCAGTCCTTGTGACTCTTAAGCAACCATTAGCACTTGGTTTAAAGCTGCTGTTATGGGAAACAGCCACAAGGCAGCAGCATTATTACGTTCTCCACTCTTGTTGCTAGTGCAAAAGAGTCTTCCTGGAGGTAGTGTTCCAAGGTTGTAAATTAGAGTGGGATGTGCTGAGACAAGCCCCCAGAAGTTTATGTCACCTTACTTATGTTTGCTTTTTTAAATTTAATTTCTATTTCTTATCGGAGTAAATTTGATTAGAGTGTTGTGGTTTTCTGGCTGTACAGAATCTGCTCAATGATTCCTACATATGTCTGTTCATCTTCGGATTCTGTTACCTTGTGTGTATGTTATTACAGAATGTTGCGTAGACCTCCCTTGGTATTTGGTAGGTGTTTTGTCATTCTATATTTTATATGTATTGGTGAGTATATAATTCATATAGTTTATATGTTATATGTTTATATACATTTAACATACATTAGTATATCTGTGTTAGCCCCATAGTCCTAATTTATCCATCCTCCCACCTTTCATTTTGGCTAACCATTAGTTTGTTTGATAAGTCCGTGAGTGTCTTTTTCTGTGGAAATATGTTCATTGGTAGCAATCTTAGGATAACATGTATACATGGTATCATAGGATATTTGTCATTCCCTCTTGACGACTTACTTAACCTAATATGATTATTTCTAGGCTCATCTGTAGTCCTGAAGACGGCATTGTTCATCTTTTTCCCGAGGCTACTATTCCATTTGGTATGTGTACCACTTCTTCTTTGTCCATTTATCTGTTGATGGACATTTTGTTTGCTTCCATGTCTTGGCTGTTGTAAATACTGCTGCATTACACGGTTTTCCATCCCGTGCCTTTTTGATTCTGGCTTTCACAGGTGACAGGCCCAATAGTGGGCCTTCCAGATCATATGGTGACTCAATTTTTACCTTTAAACGCACTGCCGTCCTGTTCCTATTATTTGGCCGTTACCAGTTTACATCCCACTCAGACCGAGAGGTTACGCTTTTCTCCACAACTTCTTCAGCACCTATTGTTTGTTGACATTGTTTTTCACACACACACAGTGTATTTTATTTTTACAAGAGATAAATAGACTGACACGAAGCGTTGTACATGGATGACCACAACAAAAGCAACAACGATTGCAATGACCAAACCTGAAACACACTCATACTATGTCATAATATTGACATTCAGTCCAGTAATCCTCCACTGTAACAGCTCCTTTACTTTGCAGTGAAAATTGATGTGTATATTCTTTGCCTCTGAGTCCTTGTGGGATTTTTTTTTAAATTCAGACAGAAAGTCACAAAAATTATACTCCTCCTCATCAGTTCACTCAGTCCCATGTAATTAAATTTTTTTTTTCATCTTGATCTTTTGTTAGCACTTTTTTGAGTTCATCAGTTTTTCATGAGAGTGCTGAAAATGCTTATTCATTCAGTTCAGCAGTACAGTCAGTTACCAGAACCCTGTACTTGTCAGAGTCTTTGCCATGAATTTCTTGAAGGTGAAACCCTTTACTAGGAACATATTTGCCAAAGCATCAGAGTACACCCAGAACTGTCTGTAAATGAGAAAAGACTTAAAAACGACCACAGTTAAAGATTTGATGAAAGTTCATAATAATGCAGTTGACAAGAAAATTAGTTATTTCTGAGATATACATTTTAAAGTAATAACTAGGATTATTACTTATAACATTATAGCAGAACATATAAGATTTTTAGAAATTTCATGTAATGTCTGAAACATTTATATTAACATATTTCCATACAAATACACATATAAGATTTTTAGAAATTTCATGTAATGTCTGAAACATTTATATTAACATATTTCCATACAAATAACCCAATGAAAGTTTAATATTAGTTGTTTTGTTTGTTTGTTTTTTTATACTGCAGGTTCTTATTAGGCATCAATTTTATACACATCAGTGTATACATGTCAATCCCAATCGCCCAATTCAGCACACCGCCATCCCCACCCCACCGCAGTTTTCCCCCCTTGGTGTCCATATGTCCATTCTCTACATCTGTGTCTCAACTTCTGCCCTGCAAACCGGCTCATCTGTACCATTTTTCTAGGTTCCACATACATGCATTGATATATGATATTTGTTTTTCTCTTTCTGACTTACTTCACTCTGTATGACAGTCTCTAGAGCCATCCACTTCTCAACAAATGACTCAATTTCGTTCCTTTTTATGGCTGAGTAATATTCCATTGTATATATGTACCACAACTTCTTTATCCATTCGTCTGTTGATGGGCATTTAGGTTGCTTCCATGACCTGGCTATTGTAAATAGTGCTGCAATGAACATTCGGGTGCATGTGTCTTTTTGAATTACGGTTTTCTCTGGGTATATGCTCAGTAGTGGGATTGCTGGGTCATATGGTAATTCTATTTTTAGTTTTTTTAAGGGACCTCCGTGTTGTTCTCCATAGTGGCTGTACCAATTTACATTCCCACCAACAGTGCAAGAGGGTTCCCTTTTCTCCACACCCTCTCCAGCATTTGTTGTTTGTAGATTTTCCGATGATGCCCATTCTAACAGGAGTGAGGTGATACCTCATTGTAGTTTTGATTGGCATTTCTCTAATAATTAGCGATGTTGAGCATCTTTTCATGTGCTTCGTGGCCGTCTGTATGTCTTCTTTGGAGAAATGTCTATTTAGGTCTTCTGCCCATTTTTGGATTGGGGTGTTTGTTTCTTTAATATTGAGCTGAATGAGCTGTTTATATATTTTCGAGATTAATCCTTTGTCCGTTGATTCGTTTGCAAATATTTTCTCCCATTCCGAGGGTTGTCTCTTCGTCTTGTTTACGGTTTCGTTTGCTGTGCAAAAGCTTTGAAGTTTCATTAGGTCCCATTTGTTTATTTTTGTTTTTATTTCCATTACTCTAGGAGGTGGATCAAAACAGATCTTGCTGTGATTTATGTCAAAGAGTGTTCTTCCTGTGTTTTCCTCTAAGAGTTTTATAGTGTCCAGTCTTATATTTAGGTCTCTAATCCATTTTGAGTTTATTTTTGTGTATGGTGTTAGGGAGTATTCTAATTTCATTCTTTTACATGGAGCTGTCCAGTTTTCCCAGCACCACTTATTGAAGAGACTGTCTTTTCTCCATTGTATATCTTTGCCTCCTTTGTCATAGATTAGTTGACCATAGGTGCGTGGGTTAGTCTCTGGGCTTTTCTATCTTGTTCCATTGATCTGTGTTTCTGTTTTTGTGCCAGTACCATATTGTCTTGATTACTGTAGCTTTGTAGTATAGTCTGAAGTCAGGGAGTCTGATTCCTCCAGCTCCATTTTTTTTCCCTCCAGACTGCTTTGGCTATTCGGGGTCTTTTGTGACTCCATACAAATTTTAAGATGATTTGTTCTAGCTCCGTAAAAAATGCCATTGGTAATTTGATAGGGATTGCATTGAATCTGTATATTGCTTTGGGTAGTATACTCATTTTCACAATGTTGATTCTTCCAATCCAAGAACATGGTATATCTCTCCATCTGTTGGTATCATCTTTAATTTCTTTCATCAGTGTCTTATCGTTTTCTGCATACAGGTCTTTTGTCTCCCTAGGTAGGTTTATTCCTAGGTATTTCATTCTTTTTGTTGCACTGGTAAATGGGAGTGTTTCCATAATTTCTCTTTCAGATTGTTCATCATTCGTGTATAGGAATGCAAGAGATTTCTGTGCATTCATTTTGTATCCTGCAACTTTACCATATTCATTCATTAGCTCTAGCAGTTTTCTGGTGGCAGTTTTAGGATTCTCTATGTATAGTATCACGTCGTCCGCAAACAGTGACAGTTGTACTTCTTCTTTTCCCATTTGTATTCCTTTTATTTCTTTTTCTTCTCTGATTGCCGTGGCTAGGACTTCCAGAACTATGTTGAATAATAGTGGTGAGAGTGGACCTCCTTGTCTCGTTCCTGATCTTAGAGGAAATGCTTTCAGTTTTTCACCATTGAGAATGATGTTTGCTGTGGGTTTGTCATATATGGCCTTTATTATGTGGAGGTAGGTTCCCTCTATGCCCACTTTCTGGAGAGTTTTTATCATAACTGGGTGTTGAATTTTGTCAAAAGCTTTTTCTGCATCTATTGAGATGATCATATGGTTTTTATTCTTCAGTTTGTTAATATGGTGTATCACATTGATTGATTTGCGTATATTGAAGAATCCTTGCATCCCTGGGATAAATGCCACTTGATCGTGGTGTATGATCCTTTTAATGTGTTGTTGGATTCTGTTTGCTAGTATTTTGTTGAGGATTTTTGCATCTGTATTCATCAGTGATATTGGTCTGTAATTTTCTTTTTTTGTAGTGTCTTTGTCTGGTTTTGGTATCAGGGTGATGGTGGCCTCATAGAATGAGTTTGGGAGGGTTCCTTCCAGAAGAGTTTGAGAAGGATAGGTGTTAGCTCTTCTCTAAATGTTTGACAGAATTCACCTGTGAAGCCATCTGGTCCTGGACTTTTGTTTGTTGGAAGATTTTTAATCACAGTTTCAATTTCATTACTTGTGATTGGTCTGTTCATATTTTCTGTTTCTTCCTGGTTCAGTCTTGGAAGGTTATGCCTTTCTAAAAATGTGTCCATTTCTTCCAGGTTGTCCATTTTATTGGCATAAAGTTGCTTGTAGTAGTCTCTTAGGATGCTTTGTATTTCTGCGGTGTCTGTTGTAACTTCTCCTTTTTCATTTCGGATTCTATTGATTTGAGTCCTCTCCCTCTTTCTCTTGATGAGTCTGGCTAATGGCTTATCAATTTTGTTTATCTTCTCAAAGAAGCAACTTTTAGTTTTATTGATCTTTGCTATTGTTTTCTTTGTCTCTATTTCATTTATTTCTGCTCTGATCTTTATGATTTCTTTCCTTCTGCTAACTTTGGGTTTTGTTTGTTCTTCTTTCTCTAGTTTCTTTAGGTGTAAGGTTAGATTGTTTACTTGAGATTTTTCTTGTTTCTTGAGACAGGCTTGTATAGCGATAAACTTCCCTCTTAGAACTGCTTTTGCTGCATCCCATAGGTTTTGGGTCGTCGTGTTTTCATTGTCATTTGTCTCTAGGTATTTTTTGATTGCCTCTCTGATTTCTTCAGTGATCTCTTGGTTATTTAGTAACGTATCGTTTAGCCTCCATGTGTTTGTCTGTTTTACGTTTTTTTCCCCTGTAATTCATTTCTAATCTCATAGCGTTGTGGTCCGAAAAGATGCTTGATATGATTTCAATTTTCTTAAATTTACTGAGGCTTGATTTGTGACCCAAGATGTGATCTATCCTGGAGAATGTTCCGTGCGCACTTGAGAAGAACGTGTAATCTGCTGTTTTTGGATGGAATGTCCTATATATATCCATTAACTCTAACTGGTCTATTGTGTCATTTAAAGCTTCTGTTTCCTTATTCATTTTCATTTTGGATGATCTGTCCTTTGGTGTAAGTGAGGTGTTAAAGCCCCCCACTATTATTGTGTTACTGTCGATTTCCTCTTTTATAGCTGTTAGCAGTTGCCTTATGTATTGAGGTGCTCCTAGGTTGGGTGCATATATATTTATAATCGTTATATCTTCTTCTTGGATTGATCCCTTGATCATTATGTAGTGTCCTTCCTTGTCTCTTGCAACATTCTTTATTTTCAAGTCTATTTTATCTGATACGAGTATAGCTACTCTCCAGCTTTCTTTTGATTTCCATTTGCATGGAATATCTTTTCCCATCCCCTCACTTTCAGTCTGTATGTGTCCCTAGGTCTAAAGTGGGTCTCTTGTAGACAGCATATATATGGGTCTTGTTTTTGTATCCATTCAGCCAGTCTATGTCTTTTGGTTGGGGCATTTAATCCATTCACGTTTAAGGTAATTATCGATATGTATGTTCCTGTGACCATTTTCTTAATTGTTTTGGGTTTGTTTTTGTAGGTCCTTTTCTTCTCTTGTGTTTCCCACTTAGAGAAGTTCCTTTAGCATTTGTTGTAGAGCTGGTTTGGTGGTGCTGAATTCTCGTAGCTTTTGCTTGTCTGTAAAGCTTTTGATTTCTCCATCAAATCTACATGAGATCCTTGCCGGGTAGAGTAATCTCGGTTGTAGGTTCTTCCCTTTCATCACTTGAAGTATATCATGCCACTCCCTTCTGGCTTGTAGAGTTTCTGCTGAGAAATCAGCTGTTAACCTTATGGGAGTTCCCTTGTATGTTATTTGTCGTTTTTCCCTTGCTGCTTTCAATAATTTTTCTTTGTCTTTAATTTTTGCCACTTTGATTACTATGTGTCTCGGTGTGTTTCTCCTTGGGTTGATCCTGTATGGGACTCTCTGCGCTTCCGGGACTTGGGTGGCTATTTCCTTTCCCATGTTAGGGAAGTTTTCGACTATAATCTCTTCAGATATTTTCTCTGGTCCTTTCTCTCTCTCTTCTCCTTCTGGGACCCCTGTAATGCGAATGTTGTTGCGTTTAATGTTGTCCCAGAGGTCTCTTAGGCTGTCTTCATTTCTTTTCATTCTTTTTTCTTTATTCTGTTCCCGCAGCAGTGAATTCCACCATTCTGTCTTCCAGGTCACTTATCCGTTCTTCTGCCTCAGTTATTCTGCCATTGATTCCTTCTAGTGTAGTTTTCATTTCAGTTATTGTATTGGTCATCTCTGTTTGTTTGTTCTTTAATTCTTCTAGGTCTTTGTTAATCATTTCTTGCATCTTCTCAATCTTTGCCTCCATTCTTATTCCGAGGTCCTGGATCATCTTCACTATCATTATTCTGAATTCTTTTTCTGGAAGGTTGCCTATCTCCACTTCATTTAGTTGTTTTTCTGGGGTTTTTTCTTGTTCCTTCATCTGGTACATAGCCCTCTGCCTTTTCATCTTGTCTATCTTTCTGTAACTGTGGTTTTTGGTCCACAGGCTGCAGGATTGTAGTTTTTCTTGCTTCTGCTGTCTGCCCTCTGGTGGTTGAGGCTATCTAAGAGGCTTGATGGGAGGCTCTGGTGGTGGGTAGAGCTGACTGTTGCTGTGGCGGGCAGAGCTCAGTAAAACTTTCATCCACTTGACTGTTGATGGGTGGGGCTGGGTTCCCTCCCTGTTGGTTGTTTTGCCTGAGGCAACCCAACACTGGAGCCTACCTGGGCTCTTTGGTGGGGTTAATGGCAGGCTCTGGGAGGGCTCACGCCAAGGAGCACTTCCCAGAACCTCCGCTGCCAGTGTCCTTGTCCCCAAGGTGAAACAGAGCCACCCCCCGCCTCTGCAGGGACCCCCCCCCCCAACACCAGCAGGTAGGTCTGGTTCAGTCTCCCCCAGGGTCACTGCTCCTTCCCCTGGGTCCCGATGCGCACACTACTTTGTGTGTGCCCTCCAAGAGTGGGGTCTCTGTTTCCCCCAGTCCTGTAGAAGTCCTGCAGTCAATTCCCACTAGGCTTCAAAGTCTGATTCTCTAGGAATTCCTCCTCCCGTTGCAGGACCCCCAGGTTGGGAAGCCTGACGTGGGGCTCAGAACCTTCACTCCAGTGGGTGGACTTCTGTGGTATAAGTGTTCGCCAGTCTGTGAGTCACCCACCCAGCAGTGATGGGATTTGATTTTACTCTGATTGCGCCCCTCCTACCATCTCCCTGTGGCTTCTCCTCTGTCCTTGGACGTGGGGTATCCTCCTTGGTGAAGTCCAGGGTCTTCCTGTCAGTGATTGTCCAGCAGCCAGTTGTGATTCTGGTGCTCTCGCAAGAGGGAGTGAGAGCACGTCCTTCTACTCCGCCATCTTGGTTAATGCTCTGTTTGTTGACATTTTGCTGATGGTCATTCTGACTGCTGTGAGGTGATACCTTTGTGTAGATTGGATTTGCATGCGTCTCATAATTCCTGATGTTTTGCGTTTATCAATGTTCTTTTCGTTTTTTTTTTAAGATGGAGCTAAAGTTACAGCTTCAAATTGCCTTCTTGAAAAATTTGCCACGTTTGGATTTTTTTGGCCATTCCCTACCCCAGGACATTTTTTGAGGGCATGAATCATTTACAGCCCTGCAGTCCTTGTGAATATTAGTGACCATTAGCAGTAGATTTAAAGCTGGTGTTTGAGGAAACGGCCTTAGGGTGGCAGCATTTCTACGTTGCCAACTCTGCTTGCTAGGGAAACAGAACCTTGCGGCAAGTTGTGCTTTTAGGTTGCAGATTAGAGTGGAATGTGCCAGGACAAACCCCCATAAGTTTTAGCCTCCGTAATTCTTGTCTGTGTCTTTAAGTTGTAGTTTTTATCAGAGCAAATTTGATTGAAAAATGTCTTTTTCTCTAGGTGTACAGAATCTTGTTCATTTACACATACACATATATCTATTGATCTTTGGGTCCTTTTCCATGTAGGTTGTTACAGAGTGTTGAGTAGACCACTTTTGGTATTCCATAGGTCTTTGGGGATTATATATTTTCTATGTATTAATATATGTGTGTTAACCCCAATATCCTAATTTATCCATTCCTCACACCTTTTCTTTGGCTTAACCATAAGTTTGTCTTCTCAATCTGAGATTGCCTTTCTCTAGGAAATATGTTCATTTTTATGAATTTTCAGATAACATAAGGGACATCATAGGGCATTTGTCTTTCGCATTCTGACTTACTTCACGTTGTGTGATTATCTCTAGGCTCATCTGTGGTGCTGCATATGCCATTCTTTTATTTTTTGTGTGACTGATATTCCAGTCTGTCCATATACCACTTCTTCTTTGTCCATTCATCTGATTATGGACCTTTTCTTTTTTGCTTCCATGTCTTGGCTATTTCAATATTGCTGCAGTGCACATTTGCCTGCCTCTGTCTTTCCGATTCTGGTGGTCTTAGGTTATAGGCCCAAAAGGTGCCCTGCCGCATCATATGGTAGCTCAATTTTTACCTTTTAAAGCAGCTCCATTCTGTTTTCGTTAGTGCTGTTACCACTTTACGTTCCACCAGCAGCTAGAAGGTACAGAGTTCTCTAAAAGCCCTTCAGCCTTTATAGTTTGTAGACTTTTTGCTGATGGTCATTTGACTGGTGTGAGCTGAAACCTTTTTGGAAGTTGGATTTGCATGTGGCTAATAATTCCTTATACTGAGCTTTAGGCATGTCCTTTTTTATTTAAAGAGTGACTACAACTTCCCTCTTCATATTGACTTCTTGAAACATTTGTCATGTGTTGAATTGTCTTGCCTATTCCCTACCCCAGGGCATTTTTTGAGGACAGGTGTCATTTACAGCCCTGCAGTCCTTGTGACTATTAAGCAACCATTAGTACTTGGTGTAAAGCTGCTGTTGTGGGAAACAGCTACAAGGCGGCAGCATTATTACGTTCTCAACTCTTGTTACTGGGGCAACAGAGTCTTCCTGGAGGTAGTGTTCCAAGGTTGTAAATTACACTGGCATGTGCTGGGACAAGCCCCCAGAAGTTTATGTCTCCTTACTTATGTTTGTTTTTGAAATTTAATTTCTATTTCTTATCGGAGTAAATTTGATTAGAGTGTTTTGATTGTCTGGCTGGTACAGAATCTGCTCAATGATTCATACGCATGTCTGTTCATCTTCGGATCCTGTTACCATGTATGTTATTACAGAATGTTGAGTAGACCTCCCTTGGTATTTGGTAGGTGTTTTTGTCATTATGTATTTTATATGTATTGGTGACTATCTAATTCATAGAGTTTATATACATTTAACGTACATTAGTATATGTATGTTAGCCCCATAGTCCTAATTTATCCATCCTCCCACCTTTCATTTTGGCTAACCATTAGTTTGTTTGATAAGTCTGTGAGTGTCTTTCTCTGTGGAAATATGTTCATTGGTAGCAATCGTAGAATAACATGTATACCTGATATCATAGGATATTGGTCATTCCCTCTTGACTTACTTAACCTAATATGATGATTTCTAGGCTCCTCTGTAGTCCTGAAAATGGCATTGTTCATTTTTTTCCCTAGGCTACTATTCCATTCTGTCCATATACCACTTTTTCTTTGTCCATTCATCTGTTTATGGACCTTTTTTTGGCTTCCATGTCTTGGCTATTTCAATATTGCTGCAGTGCACATTTGCCTGTCTCTGTCTTTCCGATTCTGGTGGTCTTAGCTTATAGGCCCAAAAGGTGCCCTGCCACATCATATGGTAGCTCAATTTTTACCTTTTAAAGCAGCTCCATTCTGTTTTCGTCAGTGCTGTTACCACTTTACGTTCCACCAGCAGCTAGAAGGTACAGAGTTCTCTAAAAGCCCTTCAGCCTTTATAGTTTGTAGACTTTTTGCTGATGGTCATTTGACTGGTGTGAGCTGAAACCTTTTTCACGTTAGATTTGCATGTGGCTAATAATTCCTTATACTGAGCTTTTTAGGCATGTCCTTTTTTTTTTAAAGACGGACTACAACTTCCCTCTTCATATTGACTTCTTGAAACATTTGTCATGTGTAGAATTTTCTTGCCTATTCCCTACCCCAGGGCATTTTTTGAGGACAGGTGTCATTTATAGCCCTGCAGTCCTTGTGACTCTTAAGCAACCATTAGCACTTGGTTTAAAGCTGCTGTTATGGGAAACAGCCACAAGGCAGCAGCATTATTACGTTCTCCACTCTTGTTGCTAGTGCAAAAGAGTCTTCCTGGAGGTAGTGTTCCAAGGTTGTAAATTAGAGTGGGATGTGCTGAGACAAGCCCCCAGAAGTTTATGTCACCTTACTTATGTTTGCTTTTTTAAATTTAATTTCTATTTCTTATCGGAGTAAATTTGATTAGAGTGTTGTGGTTTTCTGGCTGTACAGAATCTGCTCAATGATTCCTACATATGTCTGTTCATCTTCGGATTCTGTTACCTTGTGTGTATGTTATTACAGAATGTTGCGTAGACCTCCCTTGGTATTTGGTAGGTGTTTTGTCATTCTGTATTTTATATGTATTGGTGAGTATATAATTCATATAGTTTATATGTTATATGTTTATATACATTTAACATACATTAGTATATCTGTGTTAGCCCCATAGTCCTAATTTATCCATCCTCCCACCTTTCATTTTGGCTAACCATTAGTTTGTTTGATAAGTCCGTGAGTGTCTTTTTCTGTGGAAATATGTTCATTGGTAGCAATCTTAGGATAACATGTATACATGGTATGATAGGATATTTGTCATTCCCTCTTGACGACTTACTTAACCTAATATGATTATTTCTAGGCTCATCTGTAGTCCTGAAGACGGCATTGTTCATCTTTTTCCCGAGGCTACTATTCCATTTGGTATGTGTACCACTTCTTCTTTGTCCATTTATCTGTTGATGGACATTTTGTTTGCTTCCATGTCTTGGCTGTTGTAAATACTGCTGCATTACACGGTTTTCCATCCCGTGCCTTTTTGATTCTGGCTTTCACAGGTGACAGGCCCAATAGTGGGCCTTCCAGATCATATGGTGACTCAATTTTTACCTTTAAACGCACTGCCGTCCTGTTCCTATTATTTGGCCGTTACCAGTTTACATCCCACTCAGACCGAGAGGTTACGCTTTTCTCCACAACTTCTTCAGCACCTATTGTTTGTTGACATTGTTTTTCACACACACACAGTGTATTTTATTTTTACAAGAGATAAATAGACTGACACGAAGCGTTGTACATGGATGACCACAACAAAAGCAACAACGATTGCAATGACCAAACCTGAAACACACTCATACTATGTCATAATATTGACATTCAGTCCAGTAATCCTCCACTGTAACAGCTCCTTTACTTTGCAGTGAAAATTGATGTGTATATTCTTTGCCTCTGAGTCCTTGTGGGATTTTTTTTTAAATTCAGACAGAAAGTCACAAAAATTATACTCCTCCTCATCAGTTCACTCAGTCCCATGTAATTAAATTTTTTTTTTCATCTTGATCTTTTGTTAGCACTTTTTTGAGTTCATCAGTTTTTCATGAGAGTGCTGAAAATGCTTATTCATTCAGTTCAGCAGTACAGTCAGTTACCAGAACCCTGTACTTGTCAGAGTCTTTGCCATGAATTTCTTGAAGGTGAAACCCTTTACTAGGAACATATTTGCCAAAGCATCAGAGTACACCCAGAACTGTCTGTAAATGAGAAAAGACTTAGAAACGACCACAGTTAAAGATTTGATGAAAGTTCATAATAATGCAGTTGACAAGAAAATTAGTTATTTCTGAGATATACATTTTAAAGTAATAACTAGGATTATTACTTATAACATTATAGCAGAACATATAAGATTTTTAGAAATTTCATGTAATGTCTGAAACATTTATATTAACATATTTCCATACAAATACACATATAAGATTTTTAGAAATTTCATGTAATGTCTGAAACATTTATATTAACATATTTCCATACAAATAACCCAATGAAAGTTTAATATTAGTTGTTTTGTTTGTTTGTTTTTTTATACTGCAGGTTCTTATTAGGCATCAATTTTATACACATCAGTGTATACATGTCAATCCCAATCGCCCAATTCAGTACACCGCCATCCCCACCCCACCGCAGTTTTCCCCCCTTGGTGTCCATATGTCCATTCTCTACATCTGTGTCTCAACTTCTGCCCTGCAAACCGGCTCATCTGTACCATTTTTCTAGGTTCCACATACATGCATTGATATACGATATTTGTTTTTCTCTTTCTGACTTACTTCACTCTGTATGACAGTCTCTAGAGCCATCCACTTCTCAACAAATGACTCAATTTCGTTCCTTTTTATGGCTGAGTAATATTCCATTGTATATATGTACCACAACTTCTTTATCCATTCGTCTGTTGATGGGCATTTAGGTTGCTTCCATGACCTGGCTATTGTAAATAGTGCTGCAATGAACATTCGGGTGCATGTGTCTTTTTGAATTACGGTTTTCTCTGGGTATATGCTCAGTAGTGGGATTGCTGGGTCATATGGTAATTCTATTTTTAGTTTTTTTAAGGGACCTCCGTGTTGTTCTCCATAGTGGCTGTACCAATTTACATTCCCACCAACAGTGCAAGAGGGTTCCCTTTTCTCCACACCCTCTCCAGCATTTGTTGTTTGTAGATTTTCCGATGATGCCCATTCTAACAGGAGTGAGGTGATACCTCATTGTAGTTTTGATTGGCATTTCTCTAATAATTAGCGATGTTGAGCATCTTTTCATGTGCTTCGTGGCCGTCTGTATGTCTTCTTTGGAGAAATGTCTATTTAGGTCTTCTGCCCATTTTTGGATTGGGGTGTTTGTTTCTTTAATATTGAGCTGAATGAGCTGTTTATATATTTTGGAGATTAATCCTTTGTCCGTTGATTCGTTTGCAAATATTTTCTCCCATTCCGAGGGTTGTCTCTTCGTCTTGTTTACGGTTTCGTTTGCTGTGCAAAAGCTTTGAAGTTTCATTAGGTCCCATTTGTTTATTTTTGTTTTTATTTCCATTACTCTAGGAGGTGGATCAAAACAGATCTTGCTGTGATTTATGTCAAAGAGTGTTCTTCCTGTGTTTTCCTCTAAGAGTTTTATAGTGTCCAGTCTTATATTTAGGTCTCTAATCCATTTTGAGTTTATTTTTGTGTATGGTGTTAGGGAGTATTCTAATTTCATTCTTTTACATGGAGCTGTCCAGTTTTCCCAGCACCACTTATTGAAGAGACTGTCTTTTCTCCATTGTATATCTTTGCCTCCTTTGTCATAGATTAGTTGACCATAGGTGCGTGGGTTAGTCTCTGGGCTTTTCTATCTTGTTCCATTGATCTGTGTTTCTGTTTTTGTGCCAGTACCATATTGTCTTGATTACTGTAGCTTTGTAGTATAGTCTGAAGTCAGGGAGTCTGATTCCTCCAGCTCCATTTTTTTTCCCTCCAGACTGCTTTGGCTATTCGGGGTCTTTTGTGACTCCATACAAATTTTAAGATGATTTGTTCTAGCTCCGTAAAAAATGCCATTGGTAATTTGATAGGGATTGCATTGAATCTGTATATTGCTTTGGGTAGTATACTCATTTTCACAATGTTGATTCTTCCAATCCAAGAACATGGTATATCTCTCCATCTGTTGGTATCATCTTTAATTTCTTTCATCAGTGTCTTATCGTTTTCTGCATACAGGTCTTTTGTCTCCCTAGGTAGGTTTATTCCTAGGTATTTCATTCTTTTTGTTGCACTGGTAAATGGGAGTGTTTCCATAATTTCTCTTTCAGATTGTTCATCATTCGTGTATAGGAATGCAAGAGATTTCTGTGCATTCATTTTGTATCCTGCAACTTTACCATATTCATTCATTAGCTCTAGCAGTTTTCTGGTGGCAGTTTTAGGATTCTCTATGTATAGTATCACGTCGTCCGCAAACAGTGACAGTTGTACTTCTTCTTTTCCCATTTGTATTCCTTTTATTTCTTTTTCTTCTCTGATTGCCGTGGCTAGGACTTCCAGAACTATGTTGAATAATAGTGGTGAGAGTGGACCTCCTTGTCTCGTTCCTGATCTTAGAGGAAATGCTTTCAGTTTTTCACCATTGAGAATGATGTTTGCTGTGGGTTTGTCATATATGGCCTTTATTATGTGGAGGTAGGTTCCCTCTATGCCCACTTTCTGGAGAGTTTTTATCATAACTGGGTGTTGAATTTTGTCAAAAGCTTTTTCTGCATCTATTGAGATGATCATATGGTTTTTATTCTTCAGTTTGTTAATATGGTGTATCACATTGATTGATTTGCGTATATTGAAGAATCCTTGCATCCCTGGGATAAATGCCACTTGATCGTGGTGTATGATCCTTTTAATGTGTTGTTGGATTCTGTTTGCTAGTATTTTGTTGAGGATTTTTGCATCTGTATTCATCAGTGATATTGGTCTGTAATTTTCTTTTTTTGTAGTGTCTTTGTCTGGTTTTGGTATCAGGGTGATGGTGGCCTCATAGAATGAGTTTGGGAGGGTTCCTTCCAGAAGAGTTTGAGAAGGATAGGTGTTAGCTCTTCTCTAAATGTTTGACAGAATTCACCTGTGAAGCCATCTGGTCCTGGACTTTTGTTTGTTGGAAGATTTTTAATCACAGTTTCAATTTCATTACTTGTGATTGGTCTGTTCATATTTTCTGTTTCTTCCTGGTTCAGTCTTGGAAGGTTATGCCTTTCTAAAAATGTGTCCATTTCTTCCAGGTTGTCCATTTTATTGGCATAAAGTTGCTTGTAGTAGTCTCTTAGGATGCTTTGTATTTCTGCGGTGTCTGTTGTAACTTCTCCTTTTTCATTTCGGATTCTATTGATTTGAGTCCTCTCCCTCTTTCTCTTGATGAGTCTGGCTAATGGCTTATCAATTTTGTTTATCTTCTCAAAGAAGCAACTTTTAGTTTTATTGATCTTTGCTATTGTTTTCTTTGTCTCTATTTCATTTATTTCTGCTCTGATCTTTATGATTTCTTTCCTTCTGCTAACTTTGGGTTTTGTTTGTTCTTCTTTCTCTAGTTTCTTTAGGTGTAAGGTTAGATTGTTTACTTGAGATTTTTCTTGTTTCTTGAGACAGGCTTGTATAGCGATAAACTTCCCTCTTAGAACTGCTTTTGCTGCATCCCATAGGTTTTGGGTCGTCGTGTTTTCATTGTCATTTGTCTCTAGGTATTTTTTGATTGCCTCTCTGATTTCTTCAGTGATCTCTTGGTTATTTAGTAACGTATCGTTTAGCCTCCATGTGTTTGTCTGTTTTACGTTTTTTTCCCCTGTAATTCATTTCTAATCTCATAGCGTTGTGGTCCGAAAAGATGCTTGATATGATTTCAATTTTCTTAAATTTACTGAGGCTTGATTTGTGACCCAAGATGTGATCTATCCTGGAGAATGTTCCGTGCGCACTTGAGAAGAACGTGTAATCTGCTGTTTTTGGATGGAATGTCCTATATATATCCATTAACTCTAACTGGTCTATTGTGTCATTTAAAGCTTCTGTTTCCTTATTCATTTTCATTTTGGATGATCTGTCCTTTGGTGTAAGTGAGGTGTTAAAGCCCCCCACTATTATTGTGTTACTGTCGATTTCCTCTTTTATAGCTGTTAGCAGTTGCCTTATGTATTGAGGTGCTCCTAGGTTGGGTGCATATATATTTATAATCGTTATATCTTCTTCTTGGATTGATCCCTTGATCATTATGTAGTGTCCTTCCTTGTCTCTTGCAACATTCTTTATTTTCAAGTCTATTTTATCTGATACGAGTATAGCTACTCTCCAGCTTTCTTTTGATTTCCATTTGCATGGAATATCTTTTCCCATCCCCTCACTTTCAGTCTGTATGTGTCCCTAGGTCTAAAGTGGGTCTCTTGTAGACAGCATATATATGGGTCTTGTTTTTGTATCCATTCAGCCAGTCTATGTCTTTTGGTTGGGGCATTTAATCCATTCACGTTTAAGGTAATTATCGATATGTATGTTCCTGTGACCATTTTCTTAATTGTTTTGGGTTTGTTTTTGTAGGTCCTTTTCTTCTCTTGTGTTTCCCACTTAGAGAAGTTCCTTTAGCATTTGTTGTAGAGCTGGTTTGGTGGTGCTGAATTCTCGTAGCTTTTGCTTGTCTGTAAAGCTTTTGATTTCTCCATCAAATCTACATGAGATCCTTGCCGGGTAGAGTAATCTCGGTTGTAGGTTCTTCCCTTTCATCACTTGAAGTATATCATGCCACTCCCTTCTGGCTTGTAGAGTTTCTGCTGAGAAATCAGCTGTTAACCTTATGGGAGTTCCCTTGTATGTTATTTGTCGTTTTTCCCTTGCTGCTTTCAATAATTTTTCTTTGTCTTTAATTTTTGCCACTTTGATTACTATGTGTCTCGGTGTGTTTCTCCTTGGGTTGATCCTGTATGGGACTCTCTGCGCTTCCGGGACTTGGGTGGCTATTTCCTTTCCCATGTTAGGGAAGTTTTCGACTATAATCTCTTCAGATATTTTCTCTGGTCCTTTCTCTCTCTCTTCTCCTTCTGGGACCCCTGTAATGCGAATGTTGTTGCGTTTAATGTTGTCCCAGAGGTCTCTTAGGCTGTCTTCATTTCTTTTCATTCTTTTTTCTTTATTCTGTTCCCGCAGCAGTGAATTCCACCATTCTGTCTTTCAGGTCACTTATCCGTTCTTCTGCCTCAGTTATTCTGCCATTGATTCCTTCTAGTGTAGTTTTCATTTCAGTTATTGTATTGGTCATCTCTGTTTGTTTGTTCTTTAATTCTTCTAGGTCTTTGTTAATCATTTCTTGCATCTTCTCAATCTTTGCCTCCATTCTTATTCCGAGGTCCTGGATCATCTTCACTATCATTATTCTGAATTCTTTTTCTGGAAGGTTGCCTATCTCCACTTCATTTAGTTGTTTTTCTGGGGTTTTTTCTTGTTCCTTCATCTGGTACATAGCCCTCTGCCTTTTCATCTTGTCTATCTTTCTGTAACTGTGGTTTTTGGTCCACAGGCTGCAGGATTGTAGTTTTTCTTGCTTCTGCTGTCTGCCCTCTGGTGGTTGAGGCTATCTAAGAGGCTTGATGGGAGGCTCTGGTGGTGGGTAGAGCTGACTGTTGCTGTGGCGGTCAGAGCTCAGTAAAACTTTAATCCACTTGACTGTTGATGGGTGGGCCTGGGTCCCCTCCCTGTTGGTTGTTTTGCCTGAGGCAACCCAACACTGGAGCCTACCTGGGCTCTTTGGTGGGGTTAATGGCAGACTCTGGGAGGGCTCACGCCAAGGAGCACTTCCCAGAACCTCCGCTGCCAGTGTCCTTGTCCCCAAGGTGAAACAGAGCCACCCCCCGCCTCTGCAGGAGACCCCCCCCAACACCAGCAGGTAGGTCTGGTTCAGTCTCCCCCAGGGTCACTGCTCCTTCCCCTGGGTCCCGATGCGCACACTACTTTGTGTGTGCCCTCCAAGAGTGGGGTCTCTGTTTCCCCCAGTCCTGTAGAAGTCCTGCAGTCAATTCCCACTAGGCTTCAAAGTCTGATTCTCTAGGAATTCCTCCTCCCGTTGCAGGACCCCCAGGTTGGGAAGCCTGACGTGGGGCTCAGAACCTTCACTCCAGTGGGTGGACTTCTGTGGTATAAGTGTTCGCCAGTCTGTGAGTCACCCACCCAGCAGTGATGGGATTTGATTTTACTCTGATTGCGCCCCTCCTACCATCTCCCTGTGGCTTCTCCTCTGTCCTTGGACGTGGGGTATCCTCCTTGGTGAAGTCCAGGGTCTTCCTGTCAGTGATTGTCCAGCAGCCAGTTGTGATTCTGGTGCTCTCGCAAGAGGGAGTGAGAGCACGTCCTTCTACTCCGCCATCTTGGTTAATGCTCTGTTTGTTGACATTTTGCTGATGGTCATTCTGACTGCTGTGAGGTGATACCTTTGTGTAGATTGGATTTGCATGCGTCTCATAATTCCTGATGTTTTGCGTTTATCAATGTTCTTTTCGTTTTTTTTTTAAGATGGAGCTAAAGTTACAGCTTCAAATTGCCTTCTTGAAAAATTTGCCACGTTTGGATTTTTTTGGCCATTCCCTACCCCAGGACATTTTTTGAGGGCATGAATCATTTACAGCCCTGCAGTCCTTGTGAATATTAGTGACCATTAGCAGTAGATTTAAAGCTGGTGTTTGAGGAAACGGCCTTAGGGTGGCAGCATTTCTACGTTGCCAACTCTGCTTGCTAGGGAAACAGAACCTTGCGGCAAGTTGTGCTTTTAGGTTGCAGATTAGAGTGGAATGTGCCAGGACAAACCCCCATAAGTTTTAGCCTCCGTAATTCTTGTCTGTGTCTTTAAGTTGTAGTTTTTATCAGAGCAAATTTGATTGAAAAATGTCTTTTTCTCTAGGTGTACAGAATCTTGTTCATTTACACATACACATATATCTATTGATCTTTGGGTCCTTTTCCATGTAGGTTGTTACAGAGTGTTGAGTAGACCACTTTTGGTATTCCATAGGTCTTTGGGGATTATATATTTTCTATGTATTAATATATGTGTGTTAACCCCAATATCCTAATTTATCCATTCCTCACACCTTTTCTTTGGCTTAACCATAAGTTTGTCTTCTCAATCTGAGATTGCCTTTCTCTAGGAAATATGTTCATTTTTATGAATTTTCAGATAACATAAGGGACATCATAGGGCATTTGTCTTTCGCATTCTGACTTACTTCACGTTGTGTGATTATCTCTAGGCTCATCTGTGGTGCTGCATATGCCATTCTTTTATTTTTTGTGTGACTGATATTCCAGTCTGTCCATATACCACTTCTTCTTTGTCCATTCATCTGATTATGGACCTTTTCTTTTTTGCTTCCATGTCTTGGCTATTTCAATATTGCTGCAGTGCACATTTGCCTGCCTCTGTCTTTCCGATTCTGGTGGTCTTAGGTTATAGGCCCAAAAGGTGCCCTGCCGCATCATATGGTAGCTCAATTTTTACCTTTTAAAGCAGCTCCATTCTGTTTTCGTTAGTGCTGTTACCACTTTACGTTCCACCAGCAGCTAGAAGGTACAGAGTTCTCTAAAAGCCCTTCAGCCTTTATAGTTTGTAGACTTTTTGCTGATGGTCATTTGACTGGTGTGAGCTGAAACCTTTTTGGAAGTTGGATTTGCATGTGGCTAATAATTCCTTATACTGAGCTTTAGGCATGTCCTTTTTTATTTAAAGAGTGACTACAACTTCCCTCTTCATATTGACTTCTTGAAACATTTGTCATGTGTTGAATTGTCTTGCCTATTCCCTACCCCAGGGCATTTTTTGAGGACAGGTGTCATTTACAGCCCTGCAGTCCTTGTGACTATTAAGCAACCATTAGTACTTGGTGTAAAGCTGCTGTTGTGGGAAACAGCTACAAGGCGGCAGCATTATTACGTTCTCAACTCTTGTTACTGGGGCAACAGAGTCTTCCTGGAGGTAGTGTTCCAAGGTTGTAAATTACACTGGCATGTGCTGGGACAAGCCCCCAGAAGTTTATGTCTCCTTACTTATGTTTGTTTTTGAAATTTAATTTCTATTTCTTATCGGAGTAAATTTGATTAGAGTGTTTTGATTGTCTGGCTGGTACAGAATCTGCTCAATGATTCATACGCATGTCTGTTCATCTTCGGATCCTGTTACCATGTATGTTATTACAGAATGTTGAGTAGACCTCCCTTGGTATTTGGTAGGTGTTTTTGTCATTATGTATTTTATATGTATTGGTGACTATCTAATTCATATAGTTTATATACATTTAACGTACATTAGTATATGTATGTTAGCCCCATAGTCCTAATTTATCCATCCTCCCACCTTTCATTTTGGCTAACCATTAGTTTGTTTGATAAGTCTGTGAGTGTCTTTCTCTGTGGAAATATGTTCATTGGTAGCAATCGTAGAATAACATGTATACCTGATATCATAGGATATTGGTCATTCCCTCTTGACTTACTTAACCTAATATGATGATTTCTAGGCTCCTCTGTAGTCCTGAAAATGGCATTGTTCATTTTTTTCCCTAGGCTACTATTCCATTCTGTCCATATACCACTTTTTCTTTGTCCATTCATCTGTTTATGGACCTTTTTTTGGCTTCCATGTCTTGGCTATTTCAATATTGCTGCAGTGCACATTTGCCTGTCTCTGTCTTTCCGATTCTGGTGGTCTTAGCTTATAGGCCCAAAAGGTGCCCTGCCACATCATATGGTAGCTCAATTTTTACCTTTTAAAGCAGCTCCATTCTGTTTTCGTCAGTGCTGTTACCACTTTACGTTCCACCAGCAGCTAGAAGGTACAGAGTTCTCTAAAAGCCCTTCAGCCTTTATAGTTTGTAGACTTTTTGCTGATGGTCATTTGACTGGTGTGAGCTGAAACCTTTTTCACGTTAGATTTGCATGTGGCTAATAATTCCTTATACTGAGCTTTTTAGGCATGTCCTTTTTTTTTTAAAGACGGACTACAACTTCCCTCTTCATATTGACTTCTTGAAACATTTGTCATGTGTAGAATTTTCTTGCCTATTCCCTACCCCAGGGCATTTTTTGAGGACAGGTGTCATTTATAGCCCTGCAGTCCTTGTGACTCTTAAGCAACCATTAGCACTTGGTTTAAAGCTGCTGTTATGGGAAACAGCCACAAGGCAGCAGCATTATTACGTTCTCCACTCTTGTTGCTAGTGCAAAAGAGTCTTCCTGGAGGTAGTGTTCCAAGGTTGTAAATTAGAGTGGGATGTGCTGAGACAAGCCCCCAGAAGTTTATGTCACCTTACTTATGTTTGCTTTTTTAAATTTAATTTCTATTTCTTATCGGAGTAAATTTGATTAGAGTGTTGTGGTTTTCTGGCTGTACAGAATCTGCTCAATGATTCCTACATATGTCTGTTCATCTTCGGATTCTGTTACCTTGTGTGTATGTTATTACAGAATGTTGCGTAGACCTCCCTTGGTATTTGGTAGGTGTTTTGTCATTCTATATTTTATATGTATTGGTGAGTATATAATTCATATAGTTTATATGTTATATGTTTATATACATTTAACATACATTAGTATATCTGTGTTAGCCCCATAGTCCTAATTTATCCATCCTCCCACCTTTCATTTTGGCTAACCATTAGTTTGTTTGATAAGTCCGTGAGTGTCTTTTTCTGTGGAAATATGTTCATTGGTAGCAATCTTAGGATAACATGTATACATGGTATCATAGGATATTTGTCATTCCCTCTTGACGACTTACTTAACCTAATATGATTATTTCTAGGCTCATCTGTAGTCCTGAAGACGGCATTGTTCATCTTTTTCCCGAGGCTACTATTCCATTTGGTATGTGTACCACTTCTTCTTTGTCCATTTATCTGTTGATGGACATTTTGTTTGCTTCCATGTCTTGGCTGTTGTAAATACTGCTGCATTACACGGTTTTCCATCCCGTGCCTTTTTGATTCTGGCTTTCACAGGTGACAGGCCCAATAGTGGGCCTTCCAGATCATATGGTGACTCAATTTTTACCTTTAAACGCACTGCCGTCCTGTTCCTATTATTTGGCCGTTACCAGTTTACATCCCACTCAGACCGAGAGGTTACGCTTTTCTCCACAACTTCTTCAGCACCTATTGTTTGTTGACATTGTTTTTCACACACACACAGTGTATTTTATTTTTACAAGAGATAAATAGACTGACACGAAGCGTTGTACATGGATGACCACAACAAAAGCAACAACGATTGCAATGACCAAACCTGAAACACACTCATACTATGTCATAATATTGACATTCAGTCCAGTAATCCTCCACTGTAACAGCTCCTTTACTTTGCAGTGAAAATTGATGTGTATATTCTTTGCCTCTGAGTCCTTGTGGGATTTTTTTTTAAATTCAGACAGAAAGTCACAAAAATTATACTCCTCCTCATCAGTTCACTCAGTCCCATGTAATTAAATTTTTTTTTTCATCTTGATCTTTTGTTAGCACTTTTTTGAGTTCATCAGTTTTTCATGAGAGTGCTGAAAATGCTTATTCATTCAGTTCAGCAGTACAGTCAGTTACCAGAACCCTGTACTTGTCAGAGTCTTTGCCATGAATTTCTTGAAGGTGAAACCCTTTACTAGGAACATATTTGCCAAAGCATCAGAGTACACCCAGAACTGTCTGTAAATGAGAAAAGACTTAAAAACGACCACAGTTAAAGATTTGATGAAAGTTCATAATAATGCAGTTGACAAGAAAATTAGTTATTTCTGAGATATACATTTTAAAGTAATAACTAGGATTATTACTTATAACATTATAGCAGAACATATAAGATTTTTAGAAATTTCATGTAATGTCTGAAACATTTATATTAACATATTTCCATACAAATACACATATAAGATTTTTAGAAATTTCATGTAATGTCTGAAACATTTATATTAACATATTTCCATACAAATAACCCAATGAAAGTTTAATATTAGTTGTTTTGTTTGTTTGTTTTTTTATACTGCAGGTTCTTATTAGGCATCAATTTTATACACATCAGTGTATACATGTCAATCCCAATCGCCCAATTCAGCACACCGCCATCCCCACCCCACCGCAGTTTTCCCCCCTTGGTGTCCATATGTCCATTCTCTACATCTGTGTCTCAACTTCTGCCCTGCAAACCGGCTCATCTGTACCATTTTTCTAGGTTCCACATACATGCATTGATATACGATATTTGTTTTTCTCTTTCTGACTTACTTCACTCTGTATGACAGTCTCTAGAGCCATCCACTTCTCAACAAATGACTCAATTTCGTTCCTTTTTATGGCTGAGTAATATTCCATTGTATATATGTACCACAACTTCTTTATCCATTCGTCTGTTGATGGGCATTTAGGTTGCTTCCATGACCTGGCTATTGTAAATAGTGCTGCAATGAACATTCGGGTGCATGTGTCTTTTTGAATTACGGTTTTCTCTGGGTATATGCTCAGTAGTGGGATTGCTGGGTCATATGGTAATTCTATTTTTAGTTTTTTTAAGGGACCTCCGTGTTGTTCTCCATAGTGGCTGTACCAATTTACATTCCCACCAACAGTGCAAGAGGGTTCCCTTTTCTCCACACCCTCTCCAGCATTTGTTGTTTGTAGATTTTCCGATGATGCCCATTCTAACAGGAGTGAGGTGATACCTCATTGTAGTTTTGATTGGCATTTCTCTAATAATTAGCGATGTTGAGCATCTTTTCATGTGCTTCGTGGCCGTCTGTATGTCTTCTTTGGAGAAATGTCTATTTAGGTCTTCTGCCCATTTTTGGATTGGGGTGTTTGTTTCTTTAATATTGAGCTGAATGAGCTGTTTATATATTTTCGAGATTAATCCTTTGTCCGTTGATTCGTTTGCAAATATTTTCTCCCATTCCGAGGGTTGTCTCTTCGTCTTGTTTACGGTTTCGTTTGCTGTGCGAAAGCTTTGAAGTTTCATTAGGTCCCATTTGTTTATTTTTGTTTTTATTTCCATTACTCTAGGAGGTGGATCAAAACAGATCTTGCTGTGATTTATGTCAAAGAGTGTTCTTCCTGTGTTTTCCTCTAAGAGTTTTATAGTGTCCAGTCTTATATTTAGGTCTCTAATCCATTTTGAGTTTATTTTTGTGTATGGTGTTAGGGAGTATTCTAATTTCATTCTTTTACATGGAGCTGTCCAGTTTTCCCAGCACCACTTATTGAAGAGACTGTCTTTTCTCCATTGTATATCTTTGCCTCCTTTGTCATAGATTAGTTGACCATAGGTGCGTGGGTTAGTCTCTGGGCTTTTCTATCTTGTTCCATTGATCTGTGTTTCTGTTTTTGTGCCAGTACCATATTGTCTTGATTACTGTAGCTTTGTAGTATAGTCTGAAGTCAGGGAGTCTGATTCCTCCAGCTCCATTTTTTTTCCCTCCAGACTGCTTTGGCTATTCGGGGTCTTTTGTGACTCCATACAAAGTTTAAGATGATTTGTTCTAGCTCCGTAAAAAATGCCATTGGTAATTTGATAGGGATTGCATTGAATCTGTATATTGCTTTGGGTAGTATACTCATTTTCACAATGTTGATTCTTCCAATCCAAGAACATGGTATATCTCTCCATCTGTTGGTATCATCTTTAATTTCTTTCATCAGTGTCTTATCGTTTTCTGCATACAGGTCTTTTGTCTCCCTAGGTAGGTTTATTCCTAGGTATTTTATTCTTTTTGTTGCACTGGTAAATGGGAGTGTTTCCATAATTTCTCTTTCAGATTGTTCATCATTCGTGTATAGGAATGCAAGAGATTTCTGTGCATTCATTTTGTATCCTGCAACTTTACCATATTCATTCATTAGCTCTAGCAGTTTTCTGGTGGCAGTTTTAGGATTCTCTATGTATAGTATCACGTCGTCCGCAAACAGTGACAGTTGTACTTCTTCTTTTCCCATTTGTATTCCTTTTATTTCTTTTTCTTCTCTGATTGCCGTGGCTAGGACTTCCAGAACTATGTTGAATAATAGTGGTGAGAGTGGACCTCCTTGTCTCGTTCCTGATCTTAGAGGAAATGCTTTCAGTTTTTCACCATTGAGAATGATGTTTGCTGTGGGTTTGTCATATATGGCCTTTATTATGTGGAGGTAGGTTCCCTCTATGCCCACTTTCTGGAGAGTTTTTATCATAACTGGGTGTTGAATTTTGTCAAAAGCTTTTTCTGCATCTATTGAGATGATCATATGGTTTTTATTCTTCAGTTTGTTAATATGGTGTATCACATTGATTGATTTGCGTATATTGAAGAATCCTTGCATCCCTGGGATAAATGCCACTTGATTGTGGTGTATGATCCTTTTAATGTGTTGTTGGATTCTGTTTGCTAGTATTTTGTTGAGGATTTTTGCATCTGTATTCATCAGTGATATTGGTCTGTAATTTTCTTTTTTTGTAGTGTCTTTGTCTGGTTTTGGTATCAGGGTGATGGTGGCCTCATAGAATGAGTTTGGGAGGGTTCCTTCCAGAAGAGTTTGAGAAGGATAGGTGTTAGCTCTTCTCTAAATGTTTGACAGAATTCACCTGTGAAGCCATCTGGTCCTGGACTTTTGTTTGTTGGAAGATTTTTAATCACAGTTTCAATTTCATTACTTGTGATTGGTCTGTTCATATTTTCTGTTTCTTCCTGGTTCAGTCTTGGAAGGTTATGCCTTTCTAAAAATGTGTCCATTTCTTCCAGGTTGTCCATTTTATTGGCATAAAGTTGCTTGTAGTAGTCTCTTAGGATGCTTTGTATTTCTGCGGTGTCTGTTGTAACTTCTCCTTTTTCATTTCGGATTCTATTGATTTGAGTCCTCTCCCTCTTTCTCTTGATGAGTCTGGCTAATGGCTTATCAATTTTGTTTATCTTCTCAAAGAAGCAACTTTTAGTTTTATTGATCTTTGCTATTGTTTTCTTTGTCTCTATTTCATTTATTTCTGCTCTGATCTTTATGATTTCTTTCCTTCTGCTAACTTTGGGTTTTGTTTGTTCTTCTTTCTCTAGTTTCTTTAGGTGTAAGGTTAGATTGTTTACTTGAGATTTTTCTTGTTTCTTGAGACAGGCTTGTATAGCGATAAACTTCCCTCTTAGAACTGCTTTTGCTGCATCCCATAGGTTTTGGGTCGTCGTGTTTTCATTGTCATTTGTCTCTAGGTATTTTTTGATTGCCTCTCTGATTTCTTCAGTGATCTCTTGGTTATTTAGTAACGTATCGTTTAGCCTCCATGTGTTTGTCTGTTTTACGTTTTTTTCCCCTGTAATTCATTTCTAATCTCATAGCGTTGTGGTCCGAAAAGATGCTTGATATGATTTCAATTTTCTTAAATTTACTGAGGCTTGATTTGTGACCCAAGATGTGATCTATCCTGGAGAATGTTCCGTGCGCACTTGAGAAGAACGTGTAATCTGCTGTTTTTGGATGGAATGTCCTATATATATCCATTAACTCTAACTGGTCTATTGTGTCATTTAAAGCTTCTGTTTCCTTATTCATTTTCATTTTGGATGATCTGTCCTTTGGTGTAAGTGAGGTGTTAAAGCCCCCCCACTATTATTGTGTTACTGTCGATTTCCTCTTTTATAGCTGTTAGCAGTTGCCTTATGTATTGAGGTGCTCCTAGGTTGGGTGCATATTTATAATCGTTATATCTTCTTCTTGGATTGATCCCTTGATCATTATGTAGTGTCCTTCCTTGTCTCTTGCAACATTCTTTATTTTCAAGTCTATTTTATCTGATACGAGTATAGCTACTCTCCAGCTTTCTTTTGATTTCCATTTGCATGGAATATCTTTTCCCATCCCCTCACTTTCAGTCTGTATGTGTCCCTAGGTCTAAAGTGGGTCTCTTGTAGACAGCATATATATGGGTCTTGTTTTTGTATCCATTCAGCCAGTCTATGTCTTTTGGTTGGGGCATTTAATCCATTCACGTTTAAGGTAATTATCGATATGTATGTTCCTGTGACCATTTTCTTAATTGTTTTGGGTTTGTTTTTGTAGGTCCTTTTCTTAATAGTCACAAGGACTGCAGGGCACTAAATGACACCTGCCTTCAAAAAAGGCCCTGGGGTAGGGAATAGGCAAGAAAATTCAAGACATGAGAAAATTTTCAAGAAGTCAATAAGAGGAGGGAAGTTGTACTCACTCTTTAAAAAAAAGGAAAAGAAAAAAAGGACATGCCTAAAGCTCAGTATAAGGAATTATAAGCCACAGGCAAATTCAAATTCAAAGAGGTTTCAGCTCACACCAGTCATGACCACCAGCAAAACGTTTACAAACTATAAATGCTGAAGGGGTTTTAGAGAACTGTGTACCTTCTAGCTGCTGGTGGGATGTAAAGTGGTAACAGCACTAACGCAAACTGAATCGAGCTGCTTTACAAGGTAAAAACTGAGCTACCATATGATGCGGCAGGGCACCTTTTGGGCCTATAACCTAAGACCACCAGAATCGGAAAGACAGAGGCAGGCAAATGTGCACTGCAGCAATATTGAAATAGCCAAGAAATGGAAGCAAAAAAAGATCCATAAACAGATGAATGGACAAAGAAGAAGTGGTATATGGACAGAATGGAATAGTAGCCTCGGAAAAAAAATGAACAATGCCGTGTTCAGGACTACAGTTGAGCCTAGAAATAATCATATAAGGTTAAGTAAGTCAAAAAGGTATGACAAATATCCTATGATATCATTTATACATGTTATCCTAAGATTGCTACCAATGAACATATTTCCACAAAAACAGACACTCACAGACTTATCAAATAAACTAATGGTTAGCCAAAATGAAAGGTGGGAGGATGGGTAAATTAGGACTATGGCGTTTACATACATATACTAATGTATGTTAAATGTATATAAACATATAACAGATAAACTATATGAATTATATAATCACCAATACCTTTAAAATATACATTGTGTAATCACATACGTGCTAACAGGATCCGAAGATGAACAGACATATGTATGAATCATGGAGCAGATTCTGTACAGCCAGACAATCAAAACACTCTAATCAAATTTACTCCGATAAGAAATAGAAATTAAATTTAAAAAACAAACATATGTAAGGAGACATAAAGTTCTGGGGGCTTGTCCCAGCACATTCCACTCTAGTTTACAACCTCGGAACACTACCTCCTGGAAGACTCTGTTGCCCTAGTAGCAAGAGTTGAGAACGTAATAATGCTGCCGCCTTGTGGCTGTTTCCCACAACAGCAGCGTTAAACCCAGTGCTAATGATTGATTACGAGTCACAAGGACTGCAGTGCTCTAAATGACACCTGCCCTCAAAAAAGGCCCTGGGGTAGGGAATAGGCAAGAAAATTCAACACATGAGAAATTTTTCAAGAAGTCAATATGAAGAGGGAAGTTGTACTCACTCTTTAACAAAAAAAGGAAAAGAAGAAAAAGGGGATGCCTAAAGCTCAGTATAAGGAATGATTAGCCACATGCCTATCCAACCTCCAAAAAGGTTTCAGCTCACACAGGTCAAATGGCCATCAGCAAAAAGTCCACAAACTATAAATGCAGAAGGGATTTTAGAGAACTCTGTACCTCCTAGCTCTGGTGGGATCTAAAGTGGTAACAGCACTAACAAAAACGGAATGGAGCTGCTTTACAACGTAAAAACTGAGCTACCATATGATGCGACAGGGCACCTTTTGAGCCTATTAACTAAGACCACCATAATCGGAAAGACAGAGACAGGCAAATGTGCACTGCAGCAATATTGAAATAGCCAAGACATACAAGCAAAAAAAAGGTCCATAAACAGATGAATGGACAAAGACAAAATGGTATACGTACCAAATGGAATAGTAGCTTCGGGAACAAAATAAACAATGCCGTTTTCAGGACTACAGTTGAGCCTAGAAATAATCATATAAGGTTAAGTAAGTCAAAAGGGTATGACAAATATCCTATGATATCATTTATACATGTTATCCTAAGATTGCTACCAATGAACATATTTCCACAAAAACAGACACTCACAGACTTATCAAATAACCTAATGGTTAGCCAAAATGAAAGGTGGGAGGATGGGTAAATTAGGACTATGGCGTTTACATACATATACTAATGTATGTTAAATGTATATAAACATATAACAGATAAACTATATGAATTATATAATCACCAATACCTTTAAAATATACATTGTGTAATCACATACATGCTAACAGGATCCGAAGATGAACAGACATATGTATGAATCATTGAGCCGATTCTGTACAGCCAGACAATCAAAACACTCTAATCAAATTTACTCCGATAAGAAATAGAAATTAAATTTAAAAAACAAACATATGTAAGGAGACATAAACTTCTCCGGGCTTCTCCCAGCACATTCCACTCTAATTTATAACCTCGGAACACTACCTAGAGGAAGACTCTGTTGCCCTAGTAACAAGAGTTGAGAACATAATAATGCTGCCGCCTTGTGGCTGTTTCCCACAACAGCAGCTTTATACCCAGTGCCAATTGTTGCTTAATAGTCACAAGGACTGCAGGGCTCTAAATGACACCTGCCCTCAAAAAATGCCCTGCGGTAGGGAATAGGCAAAAAAATTCAAGACATGAGAAAATTTTCAAGAAGTCAATAAGAGGAGGGAAGTTGTACTCACTCTTTAAAAAAAAGGAAAAGAAAAAAGAGGACATGCCTAAAGCTCAGTATAAGGAATTATTAGCCACAGGCAAATTCAAATTCAAAAAGGTTTCAGCTCACACCAATCATGACCATCAGCAAAAAGTCTACAAACTATAAATGCTGAAGGGGTTTTAGAGAACTGTGTACCTTCTAGCTGCTGGTGGGATGTAAAGTGATAACAGCTCTAACGCAAACTGAATCAAGCTGCTTTACAGGGTAAAAACTGAGCTACCATATGATGCGGCAGGGCACCTTTTGGGCCTATAACTTAAGACCACCAGAATCGGAAAGACAGAGGCAGGCAAATGTGCACTGCAGCAATATTGAAATAGCCAAGAAATGGAAACAAAAAAAGATCCATAAACAGATGAATGGACAAAGAAGAAGTGGTATATCGACAGAATGGAATAGTAGCCTCGGGAACAAAATGAACAATGCCGTGTTCAGTACTACAGTTGAGCCTAGAAATAATCATATAAGGTTAAGTAAGTCAATAGGGTATGACAGGGGCTTCCCTGGTGGCACAGTGGTTGAGAATCTGTCTGCTAATGCAGGGGACGCGGGTTCGAGCCCTGGTCTGGGAGGATCCCACGTGCCACGGAGCAACTGGGACCGTGAGCCACAACTGCTGAGCCTGCGCATCTGGAGCCTGTGACCCGTAACGGGAGGGGCCACGATAGTGAGAGGCCTGCGCACCGCAATGAAGAGTGGCTCCCGCTTGCCGCAACTAGAGAAAGCCCTCGCACGAAACGAAGACCCAACACAGCTAAATAAATAAATAAATAAATAAATAAATAAAGTAGCTATTAATTTAAAAAAAAAAGGTATGACAAATATCCTATGATATCATTTACACATGTTGTCCTAAGATTGCTACCAATGAACATATTTCCACAAAAAAAGACACTCACAGACTTATCAAATAAACTAATGGTTAGCCAAAATGAAAGGTGGGAGGATGGGTAAATTAGGACTATGGCGTTTACATACATATAGTAATGTTTGTTAAATGTATATAAACATATAACATATAAACTATATAAATTATATAATCACAATACCTTTAAAATATACATTCTGTAATCACATACATGCCAACAGGATCCGAAGATGCACAGACATATGTATGAATCATTGAGCAGATTCTGTACAGCCAGACAATCAAAACACTCTAATCAAATTTACTCCGATAAGAAATAGAAATTAAATTTAAAAAACAAACATAAGGAAGGAGACATAAAGTTCTGGGGGCTTGTCCCAGCACATTCCACTCTAGTTTACAACCTCGGAACACTACCTCCAGGAAGACTCTGTTGCCCTAGTAGCAAGAGTTGAGAACGTAATAATGCTGCCGCCTTGTGGCTGTTTCCCACAACAGCAGCTTTAAACCCAGTGCTAATGGTTGATTACGAGTCACAAGGACTGCAGTGCTCTAAATGACACCTGCCCTCAAAAAAGGCCCTGGGGTAGGGAATAGGCAAGAAAATTCAACACATGAGAAATTTTTCAAGAAGTCAATATGAAGAGGGAAGTTGTACTCACTCTTTCACAAAAAAAGGAAAAGAAGAAAAAGGGGATGCCTAAAGCTCAGTATAAGGAATGATTAGCCACATGCCTATCCAACCTCCAAAAAGGTTTCAGCTCACACAGGTCAAATGGCCATCAGCAAAAAGTCCACAAACTATAAATGCAGAAGGGGTTTTAGAGAACTCTGTACCTCCTAGCTCTGGTGGGATCTAAAGTGGTAACAGCACTAACAAAAACGGAATGGAGCTGCTTTACAACGTAAAAACTGAGCTACCATATGATGCGACAGGACACCTTTTCAGCCTATTAACTAAGACCACCAGAATCGGAAAGACAGAGGCAGGCAAATGTGCACTGCAGCAATATTGAAATAGCCAAGACATGGAAGCAAAAAAAGGTCCATAAACAGATGAATGGACAAAGACGAAGTGGTATACGTACCAAATGGAATAGAAGCCTCGGGAACAAAATGAACAATGCCATTTTCAGGACTACAGTTGAGCCTAGAAATAATCATATAACGTTAAGTAAGTCAAAAGGGTATGACAGGGGCTTCCCTGGTGGCGCGGTGGTTGAGAATCTGCCTGCTAATGCAGGGGACGCGGGTTCGAGCCCTGGTCTGGGAGGATCCCACGTGCCACGGAGCAACTGGGACCGTGAGCCACAACTGCTGAGCCTGCGCATCTGGAGCCTGTGCCACGCAACGGGAGGGGCCACGATACAGAGAGGCCCGCGCACTGCAATGAAGAGTGGCCCCCGGGGCTTCCCCGGTGGCGCGGTGGTTGAGAGTCCGCCTGCCGGTGCGGGGGACGCGGGTTCGGGCCCTGGTCTGGGAGGATCCCGCGTGCCGCGGAGCGGCTGGGCCCGTGAGCCACAGTTGCTGAGCCTGCGCGTCTGGAGCCTGTGCTCCGCGACGGGAGAGGCCGCGACAGTGAGAGCCCCGTGCGCCGCGATGGGGGGTGGCCCCCGCTTGCCGCGACTGGAGAGATCCCTCTCACAGAGGCTGAGACCCCACACAGCCAAAAGTGAATAAATAAATAAATTTAAATGACTGCCAGATAAGTGAGATGTTTTAAAAAAAAAAAAAAAAAAAAAAAAGAGTGGCCCCCGCTTGCCGCAACTAGAGAAAGCCCTCGCACGAAACGAAGACCCAACACAGCTAAATAAATAGATAAATAAATAAATAAAGTAGCTATTAATTTTAAAAAAAGGGGATGACAAATATCCTATGATATCATTTATACATGTTATCCTAAGATTGCTACCAATGAACATATTTCCACAAAAAAAGACACTCACAGACTTATCAAATAAACTAATGGTTAGCCAAAATGAAAGGTGGGAGGATGGGTAAATTAGGACTATGGCGCTAACATACATATAGTAATGTTTGTTAAATGTATATAAACATATAACATATAAACTATATAATTTATATAATCACAATACCTTTAAAATATACATTCTGTAATCACATACATGCTAACAGGATCCGAAGATGAACAGACATATGTATGAATCATGGAGCAGATTCTGTACAGCCAGACAATCAAAACACTCTAATCAAATTTACTCCGATAAGAAATAGAAATTAAATTTAAAAAACAAACATATGTAAGGAGACATAAAGTTCTGGGGGCTTGTCCCAGCACATTCCACTCTAGTTTACAACCTCGGAACACTACCTCCTGGAAGACTCTGTTGCCCTAGTAGCAAGAGTTGAGAACGTAATAATGCTGCCGCCTTGTGGCTGTTTCCCACAACAGCAGCTTTAAACCCAGTGCTAATGGTTGCTTACGAGTCACAAGGACTGCAGGGCTCTAAATGACACCTGCCCTCAAAAAAGGCCCTGGGGTAGGGAATAGGCAAGAAAATTCAACACATGAGAAATTTTTCAAGATGTCAATATGAAGAGAGAAGTTGTACTCACTCTTTAACCAAAAAAGGACAAGAAGAAAAAGGGGATGCCTAAAGCTCAGTATAAGGAATTATTAGCCACATGCCTATCCAACCTCCAAAAAGGTTTCAGCTCACACAGGTCAAATGGCCATCAGCAAAAAGTCCACAAACTATAAATGCAGAAGGGGTTTTAGAGAACTCTGTACCTCCTAGCTCTGGTGGGATCTAAAGTGGTAACAGCACTAACAAAAACGGAATGGAGCTGCTTTACAAGGTAAAAACTGAGCTACCATATGATGCGACAGGGCACCTTTTGAGCCTATTAACTAAGACCACCAAAATCGGAAAGACAGAGGCAGGCAAATGTGCACTGCAGCAATATTGAAATAGCCAAGACATACAAGCAATAAAAAGATCCATAAACAGATGAATGGACAAAGACCAAATGGTATACGTACCAAATGGAATAGTGGCCTCGCGAACAAAATGAACAATGCCGTTTTCAGGACTACAGTTGAGCCTAGAAATAATCATATAGGGTTAAGTAAGTCACAAGGGTATGACAAATATCCTATGATATCATTTATACATGTTATCCTAAGATTGCTACCAATGAACATATTTCCACAAAAAAAGACACTCACAGACTTATCAAATAAACTAATGGTTAGCCAAAATGAAAGGTGGGAGGTTGGGTAAATTAGGACTATGGCGTTTACATACATATACTAATGTATGTTAAATGTATATAAACATATAACAGATAAACTATATGAATTATATAATCACCAATACCTTTAAGATATACATTCTGTAATCACATACATGCTAACAGGATCCGAAGATGAACAGACATCTGTATGAATCATTGAGCAGATTCTGTACAGCCAGACAATGAAAACACTCTAATCAAATTTACTCCGATAAGAAATAGAAATTAAATTTAAAAAACAAACAGAAGTAAGGAGACATAAACTTCTCGGGGCTTCTCCCAGCACATTCCACTCTAACTCACAACCTCGGAACACTACCTAGAGGAAGACTCTGTTGCCCTAGTAACAAGAGTTGAGAACGTAATAATGCTGCCGCCTTGTGGCTGTTTCCCACAACAGCCGCTTTATACCCAGTGCCTATTGTTGCTTAATAGTCACAAGGACTGCAGGGCACTAAATGACACCTGCCTTCAAAAAAGGCCCTGGGGTAGGGAATAGGCAAGAAAATTCAAGACATGAGAAAATTTTCAAGAAGTCAATAAGAGGAGGGAAGTTGTACTCACTCTTTAAAAAAAAGGAAAAGAAAAAAAAGGACATGCCTAAAGCTCAGTATAAGGAATTATAAGCCACAGGCAAATTCAAATTCAAAAAGGTTTCAGCTCAACCAGTCATGACCACCAGCAAAAAGTTTACAAACTATAAATGCTGAAGGGGTTTTAGAGAACTGTGTACCTTCTAGCTGCTGGTGGGATGTAAAGTGGTAACAGCACTAACGCAAACTGAATCGAGCTGCTTTACAAGGTAAAAACTGAGCTACCATATGATGCGGCAGGGCACCTTTTGGGCCTATAACCTAAGACCACCAGAATCGGAAAGACAGAGGCAGGCAAATGTGCACTGCAGCAATATTGAAATAGCCAAGAAATGGAAGCAAAAAAAGATCCATAAACAGATGAATGGACAAAGAAGAAGTGGTATATGGACAGAATGGAATAGTAGCCTCGGAAAAAAAATGAACAATGCCGTGTTCAGGACTACAGTTGAGCCTAGAAATAATCATATAAGGTTAAGTAAGTCAAAAAGGTATGACAAATATCCTATGATATCATTTATACATGTTATCCTAAGATTGCTACCAATGAACATATTTCCACAAAAACAGACACTCACAGACTTATCAAATAAACTAATGGTTAGCCAAAATGAAAGGTGGGAGGATGGGTAAATTAGGACTATGGCGTTTACATACATATACTAATGTATGTTAAATGTATATAAACATATAACAGATAAACTATATGAATTATATAATCACCAATACCTTTAAAATATACATTGTGTAATCACATACATGCTAACAGGATCCGAAGATGAACAGACATATGTATGAATCATTGAGCCGATTCTGTACAGCCAGACAATCAAAACACTCTAATCAAATTTACTCCGATAAGAAATAGAAATTAAATTTAAAAAACAAACATATGTAAGGAGACATAAACTTCTCCGGGCTTCTCCCAGCACATTCCACTCTAATTTATAACCTCGGAACACTACCTAGAGGAAGACTCTGTTGCCCTAGTAACAAGAGTTGAGAACGTAATAATGCTGCCGCCTTGTGGCTGTTTCCCACAACAGCAGCTTTATACCCAGTGCCAATTGTTGCTTAATAGTCACAAGGACTGCAGGGCTCTAAATGACACCTGCCCTCAAAAAATGCCCTGCGGTAGGGAATAGGCAAGAAAATTCAACACATGAGAAAATTTTCAAGAAGTCAATAAGAGGAGGGAAGTTGTACTCACGCTTTAAAAAAAAGGAAAAGTAAAAAAAGGACATGCCTAAAGCTCAGTATAAGGAATTATTAGCCATAGGCAAATTCAAATTCAAAAAGGTTTCAGCTCACACCAGTCATGACCATCAGCAAAAAGTCTACAAACTATAAATGCTGAAGGGGTTTTAGAGAACTGTGTACCTTCTAGCTGCTGGTGGGATGTAAAGTGATAACAGCTCTAACGCAAACTGAATCGAGCTGCTTTACAGGGTAAAAACTGAGCTACCATATGATGCGGCAGGGCACCTTTTGGGCCTATAACTTAAGACCACCAGAATCGGAAAGACAGAGGCAGGCAAATGTGCACTGCAGCAATATTGAAATAGCCAAGAAATGGAAACAAAAAAAGATCCATAAACAGATGAATGGACAAAGAAGAAGTGGTCTATCGACAGAATGGAATAGTAGCCTCGGGAACAAAATGAACAATGCCGTGTTCAGGACTACAGTTGAGCCTAGAAATAACCATATAAGGTTAAGTAAGTCAATAGGGTATGACAGGGGCTTCCCTGGTGGCGCAGTGGTTGAGAATCTGCCTGCTAATGCAGGGGACGCGGGTTCGAGCCCTGGTCTGGGAGGATCCCACGTGCCACGGAGCAACTGGGACCATGAGCCACAACTGCTGAGCCTGCGCATCTGGAGCCTGTGACCCGTAACGGGAGGGGCCACGATAGTGAGAGGCCTGCGCACCGCAATGAAGAGTGGCTCCCGCTTGCCGCAACTAGAGAAAGCCCTCGCACGAAACGAAGACCCAACACAGCTAAATAAATAGATAAATAAATAAATAAATAAATAAATAAAGTAGCTATTAATTTAAAAAAAAAAGGTATGACAAATATCCTATGATATCATTTACACATGTTATCCTAAGATTGCTACCAATGAACATATTTCCACAAAAAAAGACACTCACAGACTTATCAAATAAACTAATGGTTAGCCAAAATGAAAGGTGGGAGGATGGGTAAATTAGGACTATGGCGTTTACATACATATAGTAATGTTTGTTAAATGTATATAAACATATAACATATAAACTATATAAATTATATAATCACAATACCTTTAAAATATACATTCTGTAATCACATACATGCCAACAGGATCCGAAGATGCACAGACATATGTATGAATCATTGAGCAGATTCTGTACAGCCAGACAATCAAAACACTCTAATCAAATTTACTCCGATAAGAAATAGAAATTAAATTTAAAAAACAAACATAAGGAAGGAGACATAAAGTTCTGGGGGCTTGTCCCAGCACATTCCACTCTAGTTTACAACCTCGGAACACTACCTCCAGGAAGACTCTGTTGCCCTAGTAGCAAGAGTTGAGAACGTAATAATGCTGCCGCCTTGTGGCTGTTTCCCACAACAGCAGCTTTAAACCCAGTGCTAATGGTTGATTACGAGTCACAAGGACTGCAGTGCTCTAAATGACACCTGCCCTCAAAAAAGGCCCTGGGGTAGGGAATAGGCAAGAAAATTCAACACATGAGAAATTTTTCAAGAAGTCAATATGAAGAGGGAAGTTGTACTCACTCTTTCACAAAAAAAGGAAAAGAAGAAAAAGGGGATGCCTAAAGCTCAGTATAAGGAATGATTAGCCACATGCCTATCCAACCTCCAAAAAGGTTTCAGCTCACACAGGTCAAATGGCCATCAGCAAAAAGTCCACAAACTATAAATGCAGAAGGGGTTTTAGAGAACTCTGTACCTCCTAGCTCTGGTGGGATCTAAAGTGGTAACAGCACTAACAAAAACGGAATGGAGCTGCTTTACAACGTAAAAACTGAGCTACCATATGATGCGACAGGGCACCTTTTCAGCCTATTAACTAAGACCACCAGAATCGGAAAGACAGAGGCAGGCAAATGTGCACTGCAGCAATATTGAAATAGCCAAGACATGGAAGCAAAAAAAGGTCCATAAACAGATGAATGGACAAAGACGAAGTGGTATACGTACCAAATGGAATAGAAGCCTCGGGAACAAAATGAACAATGCCATTTTCAGGACTACAGTTGAGCCTAGGAATAATCATATAACGTTAAGTAAGTCAAAAGGGTATGACAGGGGCTTCCCTGGTGGCGCAGTGGTTGAGAATCTGCCTGCTAATGCAGGGGACGCGGGTTCGAGCCCTGGTCTGGGAGGATCCCACGTGCCACGGAGCAACTGGGACCGTGAGCCACAACTGCTGAGCCTGCGCATCTGGGGCCTGTGCCACGCAACGGGAGGGGCCACGATACAGAGAGGCCCGCGCACCGCAATGAAGAGTGGCCCCCGCTTGCCGCAACTAGAGAAAGCCCTCGCACGAAACGAAGACCCAACACAGCTAAATAAATAGATAAATAAATAAATAAAGTAGCTATTAATTTTAAAAAAAGGGGATGACAAATATCCTATGATATCATTTATACATGTTATCCTAAGATTGCTACCAATGAACATATTTCCACAAAAAAAGACACTCACAGACTTATCAAATAAACTAATGGTTAGCCAAAATGAAAGGTGGGAGTATGGGTAAATTAGGACTATGGCGCTAACATACATATAGTAATGTTTGTTAAATGTATATAAACATATAACATATAAACTATATAATTTATATAATCACAATACCTTTAAAATATACATTCTGTAATCACATACATGCTAACAGGATCCGAAGATGAACAGACATATGTATGAATCATGGAGCAGATTCTGTACAGCCAGACAATGAAAACACTCTAATCAAATTTACTCCGATAAGAAATAGAAATTAAATTTAAAAAACAAACAGAAGTAAGGAGACATAAACTTCTCGGGGCTTCTCCCAGCACATTCCACTCTAACTCACAACCTCGGAACACTACCTAGAGGAAGACTCTGTTGCCCTAGTAACAAGAGTTGAGAACGTAATAATGCTGCCGCCTTGTGGCTGTTTCCCACAACAGCCGCTTTATACCCAGTGCCTATTGTTGCTTAATAGTCACAAGGACTGCAGGGCACTAAATGACACCTGCCTTCAAAAAAGGCCCTGGGGTAGGGAATAGGCAAGAAAATTCAAGACATGAGAAAATTTTCAAGAAGTCAATAAGAGGAGGGAAGTTGTACTCACTCTTTAAAAAAAAGGAAAAGAAAAAAAAGGACATGCCTAAAGCTCAGTATAAGGAATTATAAGCCACAGGCAAATTCAAATTCAAAAAGGTTTCAGCTCACACCAGTCATGACCACCAGCAAAAAGTTTACAAACTATAAATGCTGAAGGGGTTTTAGAGAACTGTGTACCTTCTAGCTGCTGGTGGGATGTAAAGTGGTAACAGCACTAACGCAAACTGAATCGAGCTGCTTTACAAGGTAAAAACTGAGCTACCATATGATGCGGCAGGGCACCTTTTGGGCCTATAACCTAAGACCACCAGAATCGGAAAGACAGAGGCAGGCAAATGTGCACTGCAGCAATATTGAAATAGCCAAGAAATGGAAGCAAAAAAAGATCCATAAACAGATGAATGGACAAAGAAGAAGTGGTATATGGACAGAATGGAATAGTAGCCTCGGAAAAAAAATGAACAATGCCGTGTTCAGGACTACAGTTGAGCCTAGAAATAATCATATAAGGTTAAGTAAGTCAAAAAGGTATGACAAATATCCTATGATATCATTTATACATGTTATCCTAAGATTGCTACCAATGAACATATTTCCACAAAAACAGACACTCACAGACTTATCAAATAAACTAATGGTTAGCCAAAATGAAAGGTGGGAGGATGGGTAAATTAGGACTATGGCGTTTACATACATATACTAATGTATGTTAAATGTATATAAACATATAACAGATAAACTATATGAATTATATAATCACCAATACCTTTAAAATATACATTGTGTAATCACATACATGCTAACAGGATCCGAAGATGAACAGACATATGTATGAATCATTGAGCCGATTCTGTACAGCCAGACAATCAAAACACTCTAATCAAATTTACTCCGATAAGAAATAGAAATTAAATTTAAAAAACAAACATATGTAAGGAGACATAAACTTCTCCGGGCTTCTCCCAGCACATTCCACTCTAATTTATAACCTCGGAACACTACCTAGAGGAAGACTCTGTTGCCCTAGTAACAAGAGTTGAGAACGTAATAATGCTGCCGCCTTGTGGCTGTTTCCCACAACAGCAGCTTTATACCCAGTGCCAATTGTTGCTTAATAGTCACAAGGACTGCAGGGCTCTAAATGACACCTGCCCTCAAAAAATGCCCTGCGGTAGGCAATAGGCAAAAAAATTCAAGACATGAGAAAATTTTCAAGAAGTCAATAAGAGGAGGGAAGTTGTACTCACTCTTTAAAAAAAAGGAAAAGAAAAAAGAGGACATGCCTAAAGCTCAGTATAAGGAATTATTAGCCACAGGCAAATTCAAATTCAAAAAGGTTTCAGCTCACACCAATCATGACCATCAGCAAAAAGTCTACAAACTATAAATGCTGAAGGGGTTTTAGAGAACTGTGTACCTTCTAGCTGCTGGTGGGATGTAAAGTGATAACAGCTCTAACGCAAACTGAATCGAGCTGCTTTACAGGGTAAAAACTGAGCTACCATATGATGCGGCAGGGCACCTTTTGGGCCTATAACTTAAGACCACCAGAATCGGAAAGACAGAGGCAGGCAAATGTGCACTGCAGCAATATTGAAATAGCCAAGAAATGGAAACAAAAAAAGATCCATAAACAGATGAATGGACAAAGAAGAAGTGGTCTATCGACAGAATGGAATAGTAGCCTCGGGAACAAAATGAACAATGCCGTGTTCAGGACTACAGTTGAGCCTAGAAATAACCATATAAGGTTAAGTAAGTCAATAGGGTATGACAGGGGCTTCCCTGGTGGCGCAGTGGTTGAGAATCTGCCTGCTAATGCAGGGGACGCGGGTTCGAGCCCTGGTCTGGGAGGATCCCACGTGCCACGGAGCAACTGGGACCATGAGCCACAACTGCTGAGCCTGCGCATCTGGAGCCTGTGACCCGTAACGGGAGGGGCCACGATAGTGAGAGGCCTGCGCACCGCAATGAAGAGTGGCTCCCGCTTGCCGCAACTAGAGAAAGCCCTCGCACGAAACGAAGACCCAACACAGCTAAATAAATAGATAAATAAATAAATAAATAAATAAATAAAGTAGCTATTAATTTAAAAAAAAAAGGTATGACAAATATCCTATGATATCATTTACACATGTTATCCTAAGATTGCTACCAATGAACATATTTCCACAAAAAAAGACACTCACAGACTTATCAAATAAACTAATGGTTAGCCAAAATGAAAGGTGGGAGGATGGGTAAATTAGGACTATGGCGTTTACATACATATAGTAATGTTTGTTAAATGTATATAAACATATAACATATAAACTATATAAATTATATAATCACAATACCTTTAAAATATACATTCTGTAATCACATACATGCCAACAGGATCCGAAGATGCACAGACATATGTATGAATCATTGAGCAGATTCTGTACAGCCAGACAATCAAAACACTCTAATCAAATTTACTCCGATAAGAAATAGAAATTAAATTTAAAAAACAAACATAAGGAAGGAGACATAAAGTTCTGGGGGCTTGTCCCAGCACATTCCACTCTAGTTTACAACCTCGGAACACTACCTCCAGGAAGACTCTGTTGCCCTAGTAGCAAGAGTTGAGAACGTAATAATGCTGCCGCCTTGTGGCTGTTTCCCACAACAGCAGCTTTAAACCCAGTGCTAATGGTTGATTACGAGTCACAAGGACTGCAGTGCTCTAAATGACACCTGCCCTCAAAAAAGGCCCTGGGGTAGGGAATAGGCAAGAAAATTCAACACATGAGAAATTTTTCAAGAAGTCAATATGAAGAGGGAAGTTGTACTCACTCTTTCACAAAAAAAGGAAAAGAAGAAAAAGGGGATGCCTAAAGCTCAGTATAAGGAATGATTAGCCACATGCCTATCCAACCTCCAAAAAGGTTTCAGCTCACACAGGTCAAATGGCCATCAGCAAAAAGTCCACAAACTATAAATGCAGAAGGGGTTTTAGAGAACTCTGTACCTCCTAGCTCTGGTGGGATCTAAAGTGGTAACAGCACTAACAAAAACGGAATGGAGCTGCTTTACAACGTAAAAACTGAGCTACCATATGATGCGACAGGGCACCTTTTCAGCCTATTAACTAAGACCACCAGAATCGGAAAGACAGAGGCAGGCAAATGTGCACTGCAGCAATATTGAAATAGCCAAGACATGGAAGCAAAAAAAGGTCCATAAACAGATGAATGGACAAAGACGAAGTGGTATACGTACCAAATGGAATAGAAGCCTCGGGAACAAAATGAACAATGCCATTTTCAGGACTACAGTTGAGCCTAGGAATAATCATATAACGTTAAGTAAGTCAAAAGGGTATGACAGGGGCTTCCCTGGTGGCGCAGTGGTTGAGAATCTGCCTGCTAATGCAGGGGACGCGGGTTCGAGCCCTGGTCTGGGAGGATCCCACGTGCCACGGAGCAACTGGGACCGTGAGCCACAACTGCTGAGCCTGCGCATCTGGGGCCTGTGCCACGCAACGGGAGGGGCCACGATACAGAGAGGCCCGCGCACCGCAATGAAGAGTGGCCCCCGCTTGCCGCAACTAGAGAAAGCCCTCGCACGAAACGAAGACCCAACACAGCTAAATAAATAGATAAATAAATAAATAAAGTAGCTATTAATTTTAAAAAAAGGGGATGACAAATATCCTATGATATCATTTATACATGTTATCCTAAGATTGCTACCAATGAACATATTTCCACAAAAAAAGACACTCACAGACTTATCAAATAAACTAATGGTTAGCCAAAATGAAAGGTGGGAGTATGGGTAAATTAGGACTATGGCGCTAACATACATATAGTAATGTTTGTTAAATGTATATAAACATATAACATATAAACTATATAATTTATATAATCACAATACCTTTAAAATATACATTCTGTAATCACATACATGCTAACAGGATCCGAAGATGAACAGACATATGTATGAATCATGGAGCAGATTCTGTACAGCCAGACAATGAAAACACTCTAATCAAATTTACTCCGATAAGAAATAGAAATTAAATTTAAAAAACAAACAGAAGTAAGGAGACATAAACTTCTCGGGGCTTCTCCCAGCACATTCCACTCTAACTCACAACCTCGGAACACTACCTAGAGGAAGACTCTGTTGCCCTAGTAACAAGAGTTGAGAACGTAATAATGCTGCCGCCTTGTGGCTGTTTCCCACAACAGCAGCTTTATACCCAGTGCCTATTGTTGCTTAATAGTCACAAGGACTGCAGGGCACTAAATGACACCTGCCTTCAAAAAAGGCCCTGGGGTAGGGAATAGGCAAGAAAATTCAAGACATGAGAAAATTTTCAAGAAGTCAATAAGAGGAGGGAAGTTGTACTCACTCTTTAAAAAAAAGGAAAAGAAAAAAAAGGACATGCCTAAAGCTCAGTATAAGGAATTATAAGCCACAGGCAAATTCAAATTCAAAAAGGTTTCAGCTCACACCAGTCATGACCACCAGCAAAAAGTTTACAAACTATAAATGCTGAAGGGGTTTTAGAGAACTGTGTACCTTCTAGCTGCTGGTGGGATGTAAAGTGGTAACAGCACTAACGCAAACTGAATCGAGCTGCTTTACAAGGTAAAAACTGAGCTACCATATGATGCGGCAGGGCACCTTTTGGGCCTATAACCTAAGACCACCAGAATCGGAAAGACAGAGGCAGGCAAATGTGCACTGCAGCAATATTGAAATAGCCAAGAAATGGAAGCAAAAAAAGATCCATAAACAGATGAATGGACAAAGAAGAAGTGGTATATGGACAGAATGGAATAGTAGCCTCGGAAAAAAAATGAACAATGCCGTGTTCAGGACTACAGTTGAGCCTAGAAATAATCATATAAGGTTAAGTAAGTCAAAAAGGTATGACAAATATCCTATGATATCATTTATACATGTTATCCTAAGATTGCTACCAATGAACATATTTCCACAAAAACAGACACTCACAGACTTATCAAATAAACTAATGGTTAGCCAAAATGAAAGGTGGGAGGATGGGTAAATTAGGACTATGGCGTTTACATACATATACTAATGTATGTTAAATGTATATAAACATATAACAGATAAACTATATGAATTATATAATCACCAATACCTTTAAAATATACATTGTGTAATCACATACATGCTAACAGGATCCGAAGATGAACAGACATATGTATGAATCATTGAGCCGATTCTGTACAGCCAGACAATCAAAACACTCTAATCAAATTTACTCCGATAAGAAATAGAAATTAAATTTAAAAAACAAACATATGTAAGGAGACATAAACTTCTCCGGGCTTCTCCCAGCACATTCCACTCTAATTTATAACCTCGGAACACTACCTAGAGGAAGACTCTGTTGCCCTAGTAACAAGAGTTGAGAACGTAATAATGCTGCCGCCTTGTGGCTGTTTCCCACAACAGCAGCTTTATACCCAGTGCCAATTGTTGCTTAATAGTCACAAGGACTGCAGGGCTCTAAATGACACCTGCCCTCAAAAAATGCCCTGCGGTAGGCAATAGGCAAAAAAATTCAAGACATGAGAAAATTTTCAAGAAGTCAATAAGAGGAGGGAAGTTGTACTCACTCTTTAAAAAAAAGGAAAAGAAAAAAGAGGACATGCCTAAAGCTCAGTATAAGGAATTATTAGCCACAGGCAAATTCAAATTCAAAAAGGTTTCAGCTCACACCAATCATGACCATCAGCAAAAAGTCTACAAACTATAAATGCTGAAGGGGTTTTAGAGAACTGTGTACCTTCTAGCTGCTGGTGGGATGTAAAGTGATAACAGCTCTAACGCAAACTGAATCGAGCTGCTTTACAGGGTAAAAACTGAGCTACCATATGATGCGGCAGGGCACCTTTTGGGCCTATAACTTAAGACCACCAGAATCGGAAAGACAGAGGCAGGCAAATGTGCACTGCAGCAATATTGAAATAGCCAAGAAATGGAAACAAAAAAAGATCCATAAACAGATGAATGGACAAAGAAGAAGTGGTCTATCGACAGAATGGAATAGTAGCCTCGGGAACAAAATGAACAATGCCGTGTTCAGGACTACAGTTGAGCCTAGAAATAACCATATAAGGTTAAGTAAGTCAATAGGGTATGACAGGGGCTTCCCTGGTGGCGCAGTGGTTGAGAATCTGCCTGCTAATGCAGGGGACGCGGGTTCGAGCCCTGGTCTGGGAGGATCCCACGTGCCACGGAGCAACTGGGACCATGAGCCACAACTGCTGAGCCTGCGCATCTGGAGCCTGTGACCCGTAACGGGAGGGGCCACGATAGTGAGAGGCCTGCGCACCGCAATGAAGAGTGGCTCCCGCTTGCCGCAACTAGAGAAAGCCCTCGCACGAAACGAAGACCCAACACAGCTAAATAAATAGATAAATAAATAAATAAATAAATAAATAAAGTAGCTATTAATTTAAAAAAAAAAGGTATGACAAATATCCTATGATATCATTTACACATGTTATCCTAAGATTGCTACCAATGAACATATTTCCACAAAAAAAGACACTCACAGACTTATCAAATAAACTAATGGTTAGCCAAAATGAAAGGTGGGAGGATGGGTAAATTAGGACTATGGCGTTTACATACATATAGTAATGTTTGTTAAATGTATATAAACATATAACATATAAACTATATAAATTATATAATCACAATACCTTTAAAATATACATTCTGTAATCACATACATGCCAACAGGATCCGAAGATGCACAGACATATGTATGAATCATTGAGCAGATTCTGTACAGCCAGACAATCAAAACACTCTAATCAAATTTACTCCGATAAGAAATAGAAATTAAATTTAAAAAACAAACATAAGGAAGGAGACATAAAGTTCTGGGGGCTTGTCCCAGCACATTCCACTCTAGTTTACAACCTCGGAACACTACCTCCAGGAAGACTCTGTTGCCCTAGTAGCAAGAGTTGAGAACGTAATAATGCTGCCGCCTTGTGGCTGTTTCCCACAACAGCAGCTTTAAACCCAGTGCTAATGGTTGATTACGAGTCACAAGGACTGCAGTGCTCTAAATGACACCTGCCCTCAAAAAAGGCCCTGGGGTAGGGAATAGGCAAGAAAATTCAACACATGAGAAATTTTTCAAGAAGTCAATATGAAGAGGGAAGTTGTACTCACTCTTTCACAAAAAAAGGAAAAGAAGAAAAAGGGGATGCCTAAAGCTCAGTATAAGGAATGATTAGCCACATGCCTATCCAACCTCCAAAAAGGTTTCAGCTCACACAGGTCAAATGGCCATCAGCAAAAAGTCCACAAACTATAAATGCAGAAGGGGTTTTAGAGAACTCTGTACCTCCTAGCTCTGGTGGGATCTAAAGTGGTAACAGCACTAACAAAAACGGAATGGAGCTGCTTTACAACGTAAAAACTGAGCTACCATATGATGCGACAGGGCACCTTTTCAGCCTATTAACTAAGACCACCAGAATCGGAAAGACAGAGGCAGGCAAATGTGCACTGCAGCAATATTGAAATAGCCAAGACATGGAAGCAAAAAAAGGTCCATAAACAGATGAATGGACAAAGACGAAGTGGTATACGTACCAAATGGAATAGAAGCCTCGGGAACAAAATGAACAATGCCATTTTCAGGACTACAGTTGAGCCTAGGAATAATCATATAACGTTAAGTAAGTCAAAAGGGTATGACAGGGGCTTCCCTGGTGGCGCAGTGGTTGAGAATCTGCCTGCTAATGCAGGGGACGCGGGTTCGAGCCCTGGTCTGGGAGGATCCCACGTGCCACGGAGCAACTGGGACCGTGAGCCACAACTGCTGAGCCTGCGCATCTGGGGCCTGTGCCACGCAACGGGAGGGGCCACGATACAGAGAGGCCCGCGCACCGCAATGAAGAGTGGCCCCCGCTTGCCGCAACTAGAGAAAGCCCTCGCACGAAACGAAGACCCAACACAGCTAAATAAATAGATAAATAAATAAATAAAGTAGCTATTAATTTTAAAAAAAGGGGATGACAAATATCCTATGATATCATTTATACATGTTATCCTAAGATTGCTACCAATGAACATATTTCCACAAAAAAAGACACTCACAGACTTATCAAATAAACTAATGGTTAGCCAAAATGAAAGGTGGGAGTATGGGTAAATTAGGACTATGGCGCTAACATACATATAGTAATGTTTGTTAAATGTATATAAACATATAACATATAAACTATATAATTTATATAATCACAATACCTTTAAAATATACATTCTGTAATCACATACATGCTAACAGGATCCGAAGATGAACAGACATATGTATGAATCATGGAGCAGATTCTGTACAGCCAGACAATGAAAACACTCTAATCAAATTTACTCCGATAAGAAATAGAAATTAAATTTAAAAAACAAACAGAAGTAAGGAGACATAAACTTCTCGGGGCTTCTCCCAGCACATTCCACTCTAACTCACAACCTCGGAACACTACCTAGAGGAAGACTCTGTTGCCCTAGTAACAAGAGTTGAGAACGTAATAATGCTGCCGCCTTGTGGCTGTTTCCCACAACAGCAGCTTTATACCCAGTGCCTATTGTTGCTTAATAGTCACAAGGACTGCAGGGCACTAAATGACACCTGCCTTCAAAAAAGGCCCTGGGGTAGGGAATAGGCAAGAAAATTCAAGACATGAGAAAATTTTCAAGAAGTCAATAAGAGGAGGGAAGTTGTACTCACTCTTTAAAAAAAAGGAAAAGAAAAAAAAGGACATGCCTAAAGCTCAGTATAAGGAATTATAAGCCACAGGCAAATTCAAATTCAAAAAGGTTTCAGCTCACACCAGTCATGACCACCAGCAAAAAGTTTACAAACTATAAATGCTGAAGGGGTTTTAGAGAACTGTGTACCTTCTAGCTGCTGGTGGGATGTAAAGTGGTAACAGCACTAACGCAAACTGAATCGAGCTGCTTTACAAGGTAAAAACTGAGCTACCATATGATGCGGCAGGGCACCTTTTGGGCCTATAACCTAAGACCACCAGAATCGGAAAGACAGAGGCAGGCAAATGTGCACTGCAGCAATATTGAAATAGCCAAGAAATGGAAGCAAAAAAAGATCCATAAACAGATGAATGGACAAAGAAGAAGTGGTATATGGACAGAATGGAATAGTAGCCTCGGAAAAAAAATGAACAATGCCGTGTTCAGGACTACAGTTGAGCCTAGAAATAATCATATAAGGTTAAGTAAGTCAAAAAGGTATGACAAATATCCTATGATATCATTTATACATGTTATCCTAAGATTGCTACCAATGAACATATTTCCACAAAAACAGACACTCACAGACTTATCAAATAAACTAATGGTTAGCCAAAATGAAAGGTGGGAGGATGGGTAAATTAGGACTATGGCGTTTACATACATATACTAATGTATGTTAAATGTATATAAACATATAACAGATAAACTATATGAATTATATAATCACCAATACCTTTAAAATATACATTGTGTAATCACATACATGCTAACAGGATCCGAAGATGAACAGACATATGTATGAATCATTGAGCCGATTCTGTACAGCCAGACAATCAAAACACTCTAATCAAATTTACTCCGATAAGAAATAGAAATTAAATTTAAAAAACAAACATATGTAAGGAGACATAAACTTCTCCGGGCTTCTCCCAGCACATTCCACTCTAATTTATAACCTCGGAACACTACCTAGAGGAAGACTCTGTTGCCCTAGTAACAAGAGTTGAGAACGTAATAATGCTGCCGCCTTGTGGCTGTTTCCCACAACAGCAGCTTTATACCCAGTGCCAATTGTTGCTTAATAGTCACAAGGACTGCAGGGCTCTAAATGACACCTGCCCTCAAAAAATGCCCTGCGGTAGGCAATAGGCAAAAAAATTCAAGACATGAGAAAATTTTCAAGAAGTCAATAAGAGGAGGGAAGTTGTACTCACTCTTTAAAAAAAAGGAAAAGAAAAAAGAGGACATGCCTAAAGCTCAGTATAAGGAATTATTAGCCACAGGCAAATTCAAATTCAAAAAGGTTTCAGCTCACACCAATCATGACCATCAGCAAAAAGTCTACAAACTATAAATGCTGAAGGGGTTTTAGAGAACTGTGTACCTTCTAGCTGCTGGTGGGATGTAAAGTGATAACAGCTCTAACGCAAACTGAATCGAGCTGCTTTACAGGGTAAAAACTGAGCTACCATATGATGCGGCAGGGCACCTTTTGGGCCTATAACTTAAGACCACCAGAATCGGAAAGACAGAGGCAGGCAAATGTGCACTGCAGCAATATTGAAATAGCCAAGAAATGGAAACAAAAAAAGATCCATAAACAGATGAATGGACAAAGAAGAAGTGGTCTATCGACAGAATGGAATAGTAGCCTCGGGAACAAAATGAACAATGCCGTGTTCAGGACTACAGTTGAGCCTAGAAATAACCATATAAGGTTAAGTAAGTCAATAGGGTATGACAGGGGCTTCCCTGGTGGCGCAGTGGTTGAGAATCTGCCTGCTAATGCAGGGGACGCGGGTTCGAGCCCTGGTCTGGGAGGATCCCACGTGCCACGGAGCAACTGGGACCATGAGCCACAACTGCTGAGCCTGCGCATCTGGAGCCTGTGACCCGTAACGGGAGGGGCCACGATAGTGAGAGGCCTGCGCACCGCAATGAAGAGTGGCTCCCGCTTGCCGCAACTAGAGAAAGCCCTCGCACGAAACGAAGACCCAACACAGCTAAATAAATAGATAAATAAATAAATAAATAAATAAATAAATAAAGTAGCTATTAATTTAAAAAAAAAAGGTATGACAAATATCCTATGATATCATTTACACATGTTATCCTAAGATTGCTACCAATGAACATATTTCCACAAAAAAAGACACTCACAGACTTATCAAATAAACTAATGGTTAGCCAAAATGAAAGGTGGGAGGATGGGTAAATTAGGACTATGGCGTTTACATACATATAGTAATGTTTGTTAAATGTATATAAACATATAACATATAAACTATATAAATTATATAATCACAATACCTTTAAAATATACATTCTGTAATCACATACATGCCAACAGGATCCGAAGATGCACAGACATATGTATGAATCATTGAGCAGATTCTGTACAGCCAGACAATCAAAACACTCTAATCAAATTTACTCCGATAAGAAATAGAAATTAAATTTAAAAAACAAACATAAGGAAGGAGACATAAAGTTCTGGGGGCTTGTCCCAGCACATTCCACTCTAGTTTACAACCTCGGAACACTACCTCCAGGAAGACTCTGTTGCCCTAGTAGCAAGAGTTGAGAACGTAATAATGCTGCCGCCTTGTGGCTGTTTCCCACAACAGCAGCTTTAAACCCAGTGCTAATGGTTGATTACGAGTCACAAGGACTGCAGTGCTCTAAATGACACCTGCCCTCAAAAAAGGCCCTGGGGTAGGGAATAGGCAAGAAAATTCAACACATGAGAAATTTTTCAAGAAGTCAATATGAAGAGGGAAGTTGTACTCACTCTTTCACAAAAAAAGGAAAAGAAGAAAAAGGGGATGCCTAAAGCTCAGTATAAGGAATGATTAGCCACATGCCTATCCAACCTCCAAAAAGGTTTCAGCTCACACAGGTCAAATGGCCATCAGCAAAAAGTCCACAAACTATAAATGCAGAAGGGGTTTTAGAGAACTCTGTACCTCCTAGCTCTGGTGGGATCTAAAGTGGTAACAGCACTAACAAAAACGGAATGGAGCTGCTTTACAACGTAAAAACTGAGCTACCATATGATGCGACAGGGCACCTTTTCAGCCTATTAACTAAGACCACCAGAATCGGAAAGACAGAGGCAGGCAAATGTGCACTGCAGCAATATTGAAATAGCCAAGACATGGAAGCAAAAAAAGGTCCATAAACAGATGAATGGACAAAGACGAAGTGGTATACGTACCAAATGGAATAGAAGCCTCGGGAACAAAATGAACAATGCCATTTTCAGGACTACAGTTGAGCCTAGGAATAATCATATAACGTTAAGTAAGTCAAAAGGGTATGACAGGGGCTTCCCTGGTGGCGCAGTGGTTGAGAATCTGCCTGCTAATGCAGGGGACGCGGGTTCGAGCCCTGGTCTGGGAGGATCCCACGTGCCACGGAGCAACTGGGACCGTGAGCCACAACTGCTGAGCCTGCGCATCTGGGGCCTGTGCCACGCAACGGGAGGGGCCACGATACAGAGAGGCCCGCGCACCGCAATGAAGAGTGGCCCCCGCTTGCCGCAACTAGAGAAAGCCCTCGCACGAAACGAAGACCCAACACAGCTAAATAAATAGATAAATAAATAAATAAAGTAGCTATTAATTTTTAAAAAAGGGGATGACAAATATCCTATGATATCATTTATACATGTTATCCTAAGATTGCTACCAATGAACATATTTCCACAAAAAAAGACACTCACAGACTTATCAAATAAACTAATGGTTAGCCAAAATGAAAGGTGGGAGTATGGGTAAATTAGGACTATGGCGCTAACATACATATAGTAATGTTTGTTAAATGTATATAAACATATAACATATAAACTATATAATTTATATAATCACAATACCTTTAAAATATACATTCTGTAATCACATACATGCTAACAGGATCCGAAGATGAACAGACATATGTATGAATCATGGAGCAGATTCTGTACAGCCAGACAATGAAAACACTCTAATCAAATTTACTCCGATAAGAAATAGAAATTAAATTTAAAAAACAAACAGAAGTAAGGAGACATAAACTTCTCGGGGCTTCTCCCAGCACATTCCACTCTAACTCACAACCTCGGAACACTACCTAGAGGAAGACTCTGTTGCCCTAGTAACAAGAGTTGAGAACGTAATAATGCTGCCGCCTTGTGGCTGTTTCCCACAACAGCAGCTTTATACCCAGTGCCTATTGTTGCTTAATAGTCACAAGGACTGCAGGGCACTAAATGACACCTGCCTTCAAAAAAGGCCCTGGGGTAGGGAATAGGCAAGAAAATTCAAGACATGAGAAAATTTTCAAGAAGTCAATAAGAGGAGGGAAGTTGTACTCACTCTTTAAAAAAAAGGAAAAGAAAAAAAAGGACATGCCTAAAGCTCAGTATAAGGAATTATAAGCCACAGGCAAATTCAAATTCAAAAAGGTTTCAGCTCACACCAGTCATGACCACCAGCAAAAAGTTTACAAACTATAAATGCTGAAGGGGTTTTAGAGAACTGTGTACCTTCTAGCTGCTGGTGGGATGTAAAGTGGTAACAGCACTAACGCAAACTGAATCGAGCTGCTTTACAAGGTAAAAACTGAGCTACCATATGATGCGGCAGGGCACCTTTTGGGCCTATAACCTAAGACCACCAGAATCGGAAAGACAGAGGCAGGCAAATGTGCACTGCAGCAATATTGAAATAGCCAAGAAATGGAAGCAAAAAAAGATCCATAAACAGATGAATGGACAAAGAAGAAGTGGTATATGGACAGAATGGAATAGTAGCCTCGGAAAAAAAATGAACAATGCCGTGTTCAGGACTACAGTTGAGCCTAGAAATAATCATATAAGGTTAAGTAAGTCAAAAAGGTATGACAAATATCCTATGATATCATTTATACATGTTATCCTAAGATTGCTACCAATGAACATATTTCCACAAAAACAGACACTCACAGACTTATCAAATAAACTAATGGTTAGCCAAAATGAAAGGTGGGAGGATGGGTAAATTAGGACTATGGCGTTTACATACATATACTAATGTATGTTAAATGTATATAAACATATAACAGATAAACTATATGAATTATATAATCACCAATACCTTTAAAATATACATTGTGTAATCACATACATGCTAACAGGATCCGAAGATGAACAGACATATGTATGAATCATTGAGCCGATTCTGTACAGCCAGACAATCAAAACACTCTAATCAAATTTACTCCGATAAGAAATAGAAATTAAATTTAAAAAACAAACATATGTAAGGAGACATAAACTTCTCCGGGCTTCTCCCAGCACATTCCACTCTAATTTATAACCTCGGAACACTACCTAGAGGAAGACTCTGTTGCCCTAGTAACAAGAGTTGAGAACGTAATAATGCTGCCGCCTTGTGGCTGTTTCCCACAACAGCAGCTTTATACCCAGTGCCAATTGTTGCTTAATAGTCACAAGGACTGCAGGGCTCTAAATGACACCTGCCCTCAAAAAATGCCCTGCGGTAGGCAATAGGCAAAAAAATTCAAGACATGAGAAAATTTTCAAGAAGTCAATAAGAGGAGGGAAGTTGTACTCACTCTTTAAAAAAAAGGAAAAGAAAAAAGAGGACATGCCTAAAGCTCAGTATAAGGAATTATTAGCCACAGGCAAATTCAAATTCAAAAAGGTTTCAGCTCACACCAATCATGACCATCAGCAAAAAGTCTACAAACTATAAATGCTGAAGGGGTTTTAGAGAACTGTGTACCTTCTAGCTGCTGGTGGGATGTAAAGTGATAACAGCTCTAACGCAAACTGAATCGAGCTGCTTTACAGGGTAAAAACTGAGCTACCATATGATGCGGCAGGGCACCTTTTGGGCCTATAACTTAAGACCACCAGAATCGGAAAGACAGAGGCAGGCAAATGTGCACTGCAGCAATATTGAAATAGCCAAGAAATGGAAACAAAAAAAGATCCATAAACAGATGAATGGACAAAGAAGAAGTGGTCTATCGACAGAATGGAATAGTAGCCTCGGGAACAAAACGAACAATGCCGTGTTCAGGACTACAGTTGAGCCTAGAAATAACCATATAAGGTTAAGTAAGTCAATAGGGTATGACAGGGGCTTCCCTGGTGGCGCAGTGGTTGAGAATCTGCCTGCTAATGCAGGGGACGCGGGTTCGAGCCCTGGTCTGGGAGGATCCCACGTGCCACGGAGCAACTGGGACCGTGAGCCACAACTGCTGAGCCTGCGCATCTGGAGCCTGTGACCCGTAACGGGAGGGGCCACGATAGTGAGAGGCCTGCGCACCGCAATGAAGAGTGGCTCCCGCTTGCCGCAACTAGAGAAAGCCCTCGCACGAAACGAAGACCCAACACAGCTAAATAAATAGATAAATAAATAAATAAATAAATAAATAAAGTAGCTATTAATTAAAAAAAAAAAGGTATGACAAATATCCTATGATATCATTTACACATGTTATCCTAAGATTGATACCAATGAACATATTTCCACAAAAAAAGACACTCACAGACTTATCAAATAAACTAATGGTTAGCCAAAATGAAAGGTGGGAGGATGGGTAAATTAGGACTATGGCGTTTACATACATATAGTAATGTTTGTTAAATGTATATAAACATATAACATATAAACTATATAAATTATATAATCACAATACCTTTAAAATATACATTCTGTAATCACATACATGCCAACAGGATCCGAAGATGCACAGACATATGTATGAATCATTGAGCAGATTCTGTACAGCCAGACAATCAAAACACTCTAATCAAATTTACTCCGATAAGAAATAGAAATTAAATTTAAAAAACAAACATAAGGAAGGAGACATAAAGTTCTGGGGGCTTGTCCCAGCACATTCCACTCTAGTTTACAACCTCGGAACACTACCTCCAGGAAGACTCTGTTGCCCTAGTAGCAAGAGTTGAGAACGTAATAATGCTGCCGCCTTGTGGCTGTTTCCCACAACAGCAGCTTTAAACCCAGTGCTAATGGTTGATTACGAGTCACAAGGACTGCAGTGCTCTAAATGACACCTGCCCTCAAAAAAGGCCCTGGGGTAGGGAATAGGCAAGAAAATTCAACACATGAGAAATTTTTCAAGAAGTCAATATGAAGAGGGAAGTTGTACTCACTCTTTCACAAAAAAAGGAAAAGAAGAAAAAGGGGATGCCTAAAGCTCAGTATAAGGAATGATTAGCCACATGCCTATCCAACCTCCAAAAAGGTTTCAGCTCACACAGGTCAAATGGCCATCAGCAAAAAGTCCACAAACTATAAATGCAGAAGGGGTTTTAGAGAACTCTGTACCTCCTAGCTCTGGTGGGATCTAAAGTGGTAACAGCACTAACAAAAACGGAATGGAGCTGCTTTACAACGTAAAAACTGAGCTACCATATGATGCGACAGGGCACCTTTTCAGCCTATTAACTAAGACCACCAGAATCGGAAAGACAGAGGCAGGCAAATGTGCACTGCAGCAATATTGAAATAGCCAAGACATGGAAGCAAAAAAAGGTCCATAAACAGATGAATGGACAAAGACGAAGTGGTATACGTACCAAATGGAATAGAAGCCTCGGGAACAAAATGAACAATGCCATTTTCAGGACTACAGTTGAGCCTAGGAATAATCATATAACGTTAAGTAAGTCAAAAGGGTATGACAGGGGCTTCCCTGGTGGCGCGGTGGTTGAGAATCTGCCTGCTAATGCAGGGGACGCGGGTTCGAGCCCTGGTCTGGGAGGATCCCACGTGCCACGGAGCAACTGGGACCGTGAGCCACAACTGCTGAGCCTGCGCATCTGGAGCCTGTGCCACGCAACGGGAGGGGCCACGATACAGAGAGGCCCGCGCACCGCAATGAAGAGTGGCCCCCGCTTGCCGCAACTAGAGAAAGCCCTCGCACGAAACGAAGACCCAACACAGCTAAATAAATAGATAAATAAATAAATAAAGTAGCTATTAATTTTAAAAAAAGGGGATGACAAATATCCTATGATATCATTTATACATGTTATCCTAAGATTGCTACCAATGAACATATTTCCACAAAAAAAGACACTCACAGACTTATCAAATAAACTAATGGTTAGCCAAAATGAAAGGTGGGAGGATGGGTAAATTAGGACTATGGCGCTAACATACATATAGTAATGTTTGTTAAATGTATATAAACATATAACATATAAACTATATAATTTATATAATCACAATACCTTTAAAATATACATTCTGTAATCACATACATGCTAACAGGATCCGAAGATGAACAGACATATGTATGAATCATGGAGCAGATTCTGTACAGCCAGACAATGAAAACACTCTAATCAAATTTACTCCGATAAGAAATAGAAATTAAATTTAAAAAACAAACAGAAGTAAGGAGACATAAACTTCTCGGGGCTTCTCCCAGCACATTCCACTCTAACTCACAACCTCGGAACACTACCTAGAGGAAGACTCTGTTGCCCTAGTAACAAGAGTTGAGAACGTAATAATGCTGCCGCCTTGTGGCTGTTTCCCACAACAGCAGCTTTATACCCAGTGCCTATTGTTGCTTAATAGTCACAAGGACTGCAGGGCACTAAATGACACCTGCCTTCAAAAAAGGCCCTGGGGTAGGGAATAGGCAAGAAAATTCAAGACATGAGAAAATTTTCAAGAAGTCAATAAGAGGAGGGAAGTTGTACTCACTCTTTAAAAAAAAGGAAAAGAAAAAAAAGGACATGCCTAAAGCTCAGTATAAGGAATTATAAGCCACAGGCAAATTCAAATTCAAAAAGGTTTCAGCTCACACCAATCATGACCATCAGCAAAAAGTCTACAAACTATAAATGCTGAAGGGGTTTTAGAGAACTGTGTACCTTCTAGCTGCTGGTGGGATGTAAAGTGGTAACAGCACTAACGCAAACTGAATCGAGCTGCTTTACAAGGTAAAAACTGAGCTACCATATGATGCGGCAGGGCACCTTTTGGGCCTATAACCTAAGACCACCAGAATCGGAAAGACAGAGGCAGGCAAATGTGCACTGCAGCAATATTGAAATAGCCAAGAAATGGAAGCAAAAAAAGATCCATAAACAGATGAATGGACAAAGAAGAAGTGGTATATGGACAGAATGGAATAGTAGCCTCAGAAAAAAAATGAACAATGCCGTGTTCAGGACTACAGTTGAGCCTAGAAATAATCATATAAGGTTAAGTAAGTCAAAAAGGTATGACAAATATCCTATGATATCATTTATACATGTTATCCTAAGATTGCTACCAATGAACATATTTCCACAAAAACAGACACTCACAGACTTATCAAATAAACTAATGGTTAGCCAAAATGAAAGGTAGGAGGATGGGTAAATTAGGACTATGGCGTTTACATACATATACTAATGTATGTTAAATGTATATAAACATATAACAGATAAACTATATGAATTATATAATCACCAATACCTTTAAAATATACATTGTGTAATCACATACATGCTAACAGGATCCGAAGATGAACAGACATATGTATGAATCATTGAGCCGATTCTGTACAGCCAGACAATCAAAACACTCTAATCAAATTTACTCCGATAAGAAATAGAAATTAAATTTAAAAAACAAACATATGTAAGGAGACATAAACTTCTCTGGGCTTCTCCCAGCACATTCCACTCTAATTTATAACCTCGGAACACTACCTAGAGGAAGACTCTGTTGCCCTAGTAACAAGAGTTGAGAACGTAATAATGCTGCCGCCTTGTGGCTGTTTCCCACAACAGCAGCTTTATACCCAGTGCCAATTGTTGCTTAATAGTCACAAGGACTGCAGGGCTCTAAATGACACCTGCCCTCAAAAAATGCCCTGCGGTAGGGAATAGGCAAAAAAATTCAAGACATGAGAAAATTTTCAAGAAGTCAATAAGAGGAGGGAAGTTGTACTCACTCTTTAAAAAAAAGGAAAAGAAAAAAGAGGACATGCCTAAAGCTCAGTATAAGGAATTATTAGCCACAGGCAAATTCAAATTCAAAAAGGTTTCAGCTCACACCAATCATGACCTTCAGCAAAAAGTCTACAAACTATAAATGCTGAAGGGGTTTTAGAGAACTGTGTACCTTCTAGCTGCTGGTGGGATGTAAAGTGATAACAGCTCTAACGCAAACTGAATCGAGCTGCTTTACAGGGTAAAAACTGAGCTACCATATGATGCGGCAGGGCACCTTTTGGGCCTATAACTTAAGACCACCAGAATCGGAAAGACAGAGGCAGGCAAATGTGCACTGCAGCAATATTGAAATAGCCAAGAAATGGAAACAAAAAAAGATCCATAAACAGATGAATGGACAAAGAAGAAGTGGTCTATCGACAGAATGGAATAGTAGCCTCGGGAACAAAATGAACAATGCCGTGTTCAGGACTACAGTTGAGCCTAGAAATAACCATATAAGGTTAAGTAAGTCAATAGGGTATGACAGGGGCTTCCCTGGTGGCGCAGTGGTTGAGAATCTGCCTGCTAATGCAGGGGACGCGGGTTCGAGCCCTGGTCTGGGAGGATCCCACGTGCCACGGAGCAACTGGGACCGTGAGCCACAACTGCTGAGCCTGCGCATCTGGAGCCTGTGACCCGTAACGGGAGGGGCCACGATAGTGAGAGGCCTGCGCACCGCAATGAAGAGTGGCTCCCGCTTGCCGCAACTAGAGAAAGCCCTCGCACGAAACGAAGACCCAACACAGCTAAATAAATAGATAAATAAATAAATAAATAAATAAATAAAGTAGCTATTAATTTAAAAAAAAAGGTATGACAAATATCCTATGATATCATTTACACATGTTATCCTAAGATTGCTACCAATGAACATATTTCCACAAAAAAAGACACTCACAGACTTATCAAATAAACTAATGGTTAGCCAAAATGAAAGGTGGGAGGATGGGTAAATTAGGACTATGGCGTTTACATACATATAGTAATGTTTGTTAAATGTATATAAACATATAACATATAAACTATATAAATTATATAATCACAATACCTTTAAAATATACATTCTGTAATCACATACATGCCAACAGGATCCGAAGATGCACAGACATATGTATGAATCATTGAGCAGATTCTGTACAGCCAGACAATCAAAACACTCTAATCAAATTTACTCCGATAAGAAATAGAAATTAAATTTAAAAAACAAACATAAGGAAGGAGACATAAAGTTCTGGGGGCTTGTCCCAGCACATTCCACTCTAGTTTACAACCTCGGAACACTACCTCCAGGAAGACTCTGTTGCCCTAGTAGCAAGAGTTGAGAACGTAATAATGCTGCCGCCTTGTGGCTGTTTCCCACAACAGCAGCTTTAAACCCAGTGCTAATGGTTGATTACGAGTCACAAGGACTGCAGTGCTCTAAATGACACCTGCCCTCAAAAAAGGCCCTGGGGTAGGGAATAGGCAAGAAAATTCAACACATGAGAAATTTTTCAAGAAGTCAATATGAAGAGGGAAGTTGTACTCACTCTTTCACAAAAAAAGGAAAAGAAGAAAAAGGGGATGCCTAAAGCTCAGTATAAGGAATGATTAGCCACATGCCTATCCAACCTCCAAAAAGGTTTCAGCTCACACAGGTCAAATGGCCATCAGCAAAAAGTCCACAAACTATAAATGCAGAAGGGGTTTTAGAGAACTCTGTACCTCCTAGCTCTGGTGGGATCTAAAGTGGTAACAGCACTAACAAAAACGGAATGGAGCTGCTTTACAACGTAAAAACTGAGCTACCATATGATGCGACAGGGCACCTTTTCAGCCTATTAACTAAGACCACCAGAATCGGAAAGACAGAGGCAGGCAAATGTGCACTGCAGCAATATTGAAATAGCCAAGACATGGAAGCAAAAAAAGGTCCATAAACAGATGAATGGACAAAGACGAAGTGGTATACGTACCAAATGGAATAGAAGCCTCGGGAACAAAATGAACAATGCCATTTTCAGGACTACAGTTGAGCCTAGGAATAATCATATAACGTTAAGTAAGTCAAAAGGGTATGACAGGGGCTTCCCTGGTGGCGCAGTGGTTGAGAATCTGCCTGCTAATGCAGGGGACGCGGGTTCGAGCCCTGGTCTGGGAGGATCCCACGTGCCACGGAGCAACTGGGACCGTGAGCCACAACTGCTGAGCCTGCGCATCTGGGGCCTGTGCCATGCAACGGGAGGGGCCACGATACAGAGAGGCCCGCGCACCGCAATGAAGAGTGGCCCCCGCTTGCCGCAACTAGAGAAAGCCCTCGCACGAAACGAAGACCCAACACAGCTAAATAAATAGATAAATAAATAAATAAAGTAGCTATTAATTTTAAAAAAAGGGGATGACAAATATCCTATGATATCATTTATACATGTTATCCTAAGATTGCTACCAATGAACATATTTCCACAAAAAAAGACACTCACAGACTTATCAAATAAACTAATGGTTAGCCAAAATGAAAGGTGGGAGTATGGGTAAATTAGGACTATGGCGCTAACATACATATAGTAATGTTTGTTAAATGTATATAAACATATAACATATAAACTATATAATTTATATAATCACAATACCTTTAAAATATACATTCTGTAATCACATACATGCTAACAGGATCCGAAGATGAACAGACATATGTATGAATCATGGAGCAGATTCTGTACAGCCAGACAATGAAAACACTCTAATCAAATTTACTCCGATAAGAAATAGAAATTAAATTTAAAAAACAAACAGAAGTAAGGAGACATAAACTTCTCGGGGCTTCTCCCAGCACATTCCACTCTAACTCACAACCTCGGAACACTACCTAGAGGAAGACTCTGTTGCCCTAGTAACAAGAGTTGAGAACGTAATAATGCTGCCGCCTTGTGGCTGTTCCCCACAACAGCAGCTTTATACCCAGTGCCTATTGTTGCTTAATAGTCACAAGGACTGCAGGGCACTAAATGACACCTGCCTTCAAAAAAGGCCCTGGGGTAGGGAATAGGCAAGAAAATTCAAGACATGAGAAAATTTTCAAGAAGTCAATAAGAGGAGGGAAGTTGTACTCACTCTTTAAAAAAAAGGAAAAGAAAAAAAAGGACATGCCTAAAGCTCAGTATAAGGAATTATAAGCCACAGGCAAATTCAAATTCAAAAAGGTTTCAGCTCACACCAGTCATGACCACCAGCAAAAAGTTTACAAACTATAAATGCTGAAGGGGTTTTAGAGAACTGTGTACCTTCTAGCTGCTGGTGGGATGTAAAGTGGTAACAGCACTAACGCAAACTGAATCGAGCTGCTTTACAAGGTAAAAACTGAGCTACCATATGATGCGGCAGGGCACCTTTTGGGCCTATAACCTAAGACCACCAGAATCGGAAAGACAGAGGCAGGCAAATGTGCACTGCAGCAATATTGAAATAGCCAAGAAATGGAAGCAAAAAAAGATCCATAAACAGATGAATGGACAAAGAAGAAGTGGTATATGGACAGAATGGAATAGTAGCCTCGGAAAAAAAATGAACAATGCCGTGTTCAGGACTACAGTTGAGCCTAGAAATAATCATATAAGGTTAAGTAAGTCAAAAAGGTATGACAAATATCCTATGATATCATTTATACATGTTATCCTAAGATTGCTACCAATGAACATATTTCCACAAAAACAGACACTCACAGACTTATCAAATAAACTAATGGTTAGCCAAAATGAAAGGTGGGAGGATGGGTAAATTAGGACTATGGCGTTTACATACATATACTAATGTATGTTAAATGTATATAAACATATAACAGATAAACTATATGAATTATATAATCACCAATACCTTTAAAATATACATTGTGTAATCACATACATGCTAACAGGATCCGAAGATGAACAGACATATGTATGAATCATTGAGCCGATTCTGTACAGCCAGACAATCAAAACACTCTAATCAAATTTACTCCGATAAGAAATAGAAATTAAATTTAAAAAACAAACATATGTAAGGAGACATAAACTTCTCCGGGCTTCTCCCAGCACATTCCACTCTAATTTATAACCTCGGAACACTACCTAGAGGAAGACTCTGTTGCCCTAGTAACAAGAGTTGAGAACGTAATAATGCTGCCGCCTTGTGGCTGTTTCCCACAACAGCAGCTTTATACCCAGTGCCAATTGTTGCTTAATAGTCACAAGGACTGCAGGGCTCTAAATGACACCTGCCCTCAAAAAATGCCCTGCGGTAGGCAATAGGCAAAAAAATTCAAGACATGAGAAAATTTTCAAGAAGTCAATAAGAGGAGGGAAGTTGTACTCACTCTTTAAAAAAAAGGAAAAGAAAAAAGAGGACATGCCTAAAGCTCAGTATAAGGAATTATTAGCCACAGGCAAATTCAAATTCAAAAAGGTTTCAGCTCACACCAATCATGACCATCAGCAAAAAGTCTACAAACTATAAATGCTGAAGGGGTTTTAGAGAACTGTGTACCTTCTAGCTGCTGGTGGGATGTAAAGTGATAACAGCTCTAACGCAAACTGAATCGAGCTGCTTTACAGGGTAAAAACTGAGCTACCATATGATGCGGCAGGGCACCTTTTGGGCCTATAACTTAAGACCACCAGAATCGGAAAGACAGAGGCAGGCAAATGTGCACTGCAGCAATATTGAAATAGCCAAGAAATGGAAACAAAAAAAGATCCATAAACAGATGAATGGACAAAGAAGAAGTGGTCTATCGACAGAATGGAATAGTAGCCTCGGGAACAAAACGAACAATGCCGTGTTCAGGACTACAGTTGAGCCTAGAAATAACCATATAAGGTTAAGTAAGTCAATAGGGTATGACAGGGGCTTCCCTGGTGGCGCAGTGGTTGAGAATCTGCCTGCTAATGCAGGGGACGCGGGTTCGAGCCCTGGTCTGGGAGGATCCCACGTGCCACGGAGCAACTGGGACCGTGAGCCACAACTGCTGAGCCTGCGCATCTGGAGCCTGTGACCCGTAACGGGAGGGGCCACGATAGTGAGAGGCCTGCGCACCGCAATGAAGAGTGGCTCCCGCTTGCCGCAACTAGAGAAAGCCCTCGCACGAAACGAAGACCCAACACAGCTAAATAAATAGATAAATAAATAAATAAATAAATAAATAAAGTAGCTATTAATTAAAAAAAAAAAAGGTATGACAAATATCCTATGATATCATTTACACATGTTATCCTAAGATTGCTACCAATGAACATATTTCCACAAAAAAAGACACTCACAGACTTATCAAATAAACTAATGGTTAGCCAAAATGAAAGGTGGGAGGATGGGTAAATTAGGACTATGGCGTTTACATACATATAGTAATGTTTGTTAAATGTATATAAACATATAACATATAAACTATATAAATTATATAATCACAATACCTTTAAAATATACATTCTGTAATCACATACATGCCAACAGGATCCGAAGATGCACAGACATATGTATGAATCATTGAGCAGATTCTGTACAGCCAGACAATCAAAACACTCTAATCAAATTTACTCCGATAAGAAATAGAAATTAAATTTAAAAAACAAACATAAGGAAGGAGACATAAAGTTCTGGGGGCTTGTCCCAGCACATTCCACTCTAGTTTACAACCTCGGAACACTACCTCCAGGAAGACTCTGTTGCCCTAGTAGCAAGAGTTGAGAACGTAATAATGCTGCCGCCTTGTGGCTGTTTCCCACAACAGCAGCTTTAAACCCAGTGCTAATGGTTGATTACGAGTCACAAGGACTGCAGTGCTCTAAATGACACCTGCCCTCAAAAAAGGCCCTGGGGTAGGGAATAGGCAAGAAAATTCAACACATGAGAAATTTTTCAAGAAGTCAATATGAAGAGGGAAGTTGTACTCACTCTTTCACAAAAAAAGGAAAAGAAGAAAAAGGGGATGCCTAAAGCTCAGTATAAGGAATGATTAGCCACATGCCTATCCAACCTCCAAAAAGGTTTCAGCTCACACAGGTCAAATGGCCATCAGCAAAAAGTCCACAAACTATAAATGCAGAAGGGGTTTTAGAGAACTCTGTACCTCCTAGCTCTGGTGGGATCTAAAGTGGTAACAGCACTAACAAAAACGGAATGGAGCTGCTTTACAACGTAAAAACTGAGCTACCATATGATGCGACAGGGCACCTTTTCAGCCTATTAACTAAGACCACCAGAATCGGAAAGACAGAGGCAGGCAAATGTGCACTGCAGCAATATTGAAATAGCCAAGACATGGAAGCAAAAAAAGGTCCATAAACAGATGAATGGACAAAGACGAAGTGGTATACGTACCAAATGGAATAGAAGCCTCGGGAACAAAATGAACAATGCCATTTTCAGGACTACAGTTGAGCCTAGGAATAATCATATAACGTTAAGTAAGTCAAAAGGGTATGACAGGGGCTTCCCTGGTGGCGCGGTGGTTGAGAATCTGCCTGCTAATGCAGGGGACGCGGGTTCGAGCCCTGGTCTGGGAGGATCCCACGTGCCACGGAGCAACTGGGACCGTGAGCCACAACTGCTGAGCCTGCGCATCTGGAGCCTGTGCCACGCAACGGGAGGGGCCACGATACAGAGAGGCCCGCGCACCGCAATGAAGAGTGGCCCCCGCTTGCCGCAACTAGAGAAAGCCCTCGCACGAAACGAAGACCCAACACAGCTAAATAAATAGATAAATAAATAAATAAAGTAGCTATTAATTTTAAAAAAAGGGGATGACAAATATCCTATGATATCATTTATACATGTTATCCTAAGATTGCTACCAATGAACATATTTCCACAAAAAAAGACACTCACAGACTTATCAAATAAACTAATGGTTAGCCAAAATGAAAGGTGGGAGGATGGGTAAATTAGGACTATGGCGCTAACATACATATAGTAATGTTTGTTAAATGTATATAAACATATAACATATAAACTATATAATTTATATAATCACAATACCTTTAAAATATACATTCTGTAATCACATACATGCTAACAGGATCCGAAGATGAACAGACATATGTATGAATCATGGAGCAGATTCTGTACAGCCAGACAATGAAAACACTCTAATCAAATTTACTCCGATAAGAAATAGAAATTAAATTTAAAAAACAAACAGAAGTAAGGAGACATAAACTTCTCGGGGCTTCTCCCAGCACATTCCACTCTAACTCACAACCTCGGAACACTACCTAGAGGAAGACTCTGTTGCCCTAGTAACAAGAGTTGAGAACGTAATAATGCTGCCGCCTTGTGGCTGTTTCCCACAACAGCAGCTTTATACCCAGTGCCTATTGTTGCTTAATAGTCACAAGGACTGCAGGGCACTAAATGACACCTGCCTTCAAAAAAGGCCCTGGGGTAGGGAATAGGCAAGAAAATTCAAGACATGAGAAAATTTTCAAGAAGTCAATAAGAGGAGGGAAGTTGTACTCACTCTTTAAAAAAAAGGAAAAGAAAAAAAAGGACATGCCTAAAGCTCAGTATAAGGAATTATAAGCCACAGGCAAATTCAAATTCAAAAAGGTTTCAGCTCACACCAGTCATGACCACTAGCAAAAAGTTTACAAACTATAAATGCTGAAGGGGTTTTAGAGAACTGTGTACCTTCTAGCTGCTGGTGGGATGTAAAGTGGTAACAGCACTAACGCAAACTGAATCGAGCTGCTTTACAAGGTAAAAACTGAGCTACCATATGATGCGGCAGGGCACCTTTTGGGCCTATAACCTAAGACCACCAGAATCGGAAAGACAGAGGCAGGCAAAAGTGCACTGCAGCAATATTGAAATAGCCAAGAAATGGAAGCAAAAAAAGATCCATAAACAGATGAATGGACAAAGAAGAAGTGGTATATGGACAGAATGGAATAGTAGCCTCAGAAAAAAAATGAACAATGCCGTGTTCAGGACTACAGTTGAGCCTAGAAATAATCATATAAGGTTAAGTAAGTCAAAAAGGTATGACAAATATCCTATGATATCATTTATACATGTTATCCTAAGATTGCTACCAATGAACATATTTCCACAAAAACAGACACTCACAGACTTATCAAATAAACTAATGGTTAGCCAAAATGAAAGGTAGGAGGATGGGTAAATTAGGACTATGGCGTTTACATACATATACTAATGTATGTTAAATGTATATAAACATATAACAGATAAACTATATGAATTATATAATCACCAATACCTTTAAAATATACATTGTGTAATCACATACATGCTAACAGGATCCGAAGATGAACAGACATATGTATGAATCATTGAGCCGATTCTGTACAGCCAGACAATCAAAACACTCTAATCAAATTTACTCCGATAAGAAATAGAAATTAAATTTAAAAAACAAACATATGTAAGGAGACATAAACTTCTCTGGGCTTCTCCCAGCACATTCCACTCTAATTTATAACCTCGGAACACTACCTAGAGGAAGACTCTGTTGCCCTAGTAACAAGAGTTGAGAACGTAATAATGCTGCCGCCTTGTGGCTGTTTCCCACAACAGCAGCTTTATACCCAGTGCCAATTGTTGCTTAATAGTCACAAGGACTGCAGGGCTCTAAATGACACCTGCCCTCAAAAAATGCCCTGCGGTAGGGAATAGGCAAAAAAATTCAAGACATGAGAAAATTTTCAAGAAGTCAATAAGAGGAGGGAAGTTGTACTCACTCTTTAAAAAAAAGGAAAAGAAAAAAGAGGACATGCCTAAAGCTCAGTATAAGGAATTATTAGCCACAGGCAAATTCAAATTCAAAAAGGTTTCAGCTCACACCAATCATGACCTTCAGCAAAAAGTCTACAAACTATAAATGCTGAAGGGGTTTTAGAGAACTGTGTACCTTCTAGCTGCTGGTGGGATGTAAAGTGATAACAGCTCTAACGCAAACTGAATCGAGCTGCTTTACAGGGTAAAAACTGAGCTACCATATGATGCGGCAGGGCACCTTTTGGGCCTATAACTTAAGACCACCAGAATCGGAAAGACAGAGGCAGGCAAATGTGCACTGCAGCAATATTGAAATAGCCAAGAAATGGAAACAAAAAAAGATCCATAAACAGATGAATGGACAAAGAAGAAGTGGTATATCGACAGAATGGAATGGTAGCCTCGGGAACAAAATGAACAATGCCGTGTTCAGGACTACAGTTGAGCCTAGAAATAACCATATAAGGTTAAGTAAGTCAATAGGGTATGACAGGGGCTTCCCTGGTGGCGCAGTGGTTGAGAATCTGCCTGCTAATGCAGGGGACGCGGGTTCGAGCCCTGGTCTGGGAGGATCCCACGTGCCACGGAGCAACTGGGACCGTGAGCCACAACTGCTGAGCCTGCGCATCTGGAGCCTGTGACCCGTAACGGGAGGGGCCACGATAGTGAGAGGCCTGCGCACCGCAATGAAGAGTGGCTCCCGCTTGCCGCAACTAGAGAAAGCCCTCGCACGAAACGAAGACCCAACACAGCTAAATAAATAGATAAATAAATAAATAAATAAATAAATAAAGTAGCTATTAATTTAAAAAAAAAAGGTATGACAAATATCCTATGATATCATTTACACATGTTATCCTAAGATTGCTACCAATGAACATATTTCCACAAAAAAAGACACTCACAGACTTATCAAATAAACTAATGGTTAGCCAAAATGAAAGGTGGGAGGATGGGTAAATTAGGACTATGGCGTTTACATACATATAGTAATGTTTGTTAAATGTATATAAACATATAACATATAAACTATATAAATTATATAATCACAATACCTTTAAAATATACATTCTGTAATCACATACATGCCAACAGGATCCGAAGATGCACAGACATATGTATGAATCATTGAGCAGATTCTGTACAGCCAGACAATCAAAACACTCTAATCAAATTTACTCCGATAAGAAATAGAAATTAAATTTAAAAAACAAACATAAGGAAGGAGACATAAAGTTCTGGGGGCTTGTCCCAGCACATTCCACTCTAGTTTACAACCTCGGAACACTACCTCCAGGAAGACTCTGTTGCCCTAGTAGCAAGAGTTGAGAACGTAATAATGCTGCCGCCTTGTGGCTGTTTCCCACAACAGCAGCTTTAAACCCAGTGCTAATGGTTGATTACGAGTCACAAGGACTGCAGTGCTCTAAATGACACCTGCCCTCAAAAAAGGCCCTGGGGTAGGGAATAGGCAAGAAAATTCAACACATGAGAAATTTTTCAAGAAGTCAATATGAAGAGGGAAGTTGTACTCACTCTTTCACAAAAAAAGGAAAAGAAGAAAAAGGGGATGCCTAAAGCTCAGTATAAGGAATGATTAGCCACATGCCTATCCAACCTCCAAAAAGGTTTCAGCTCACACAGGTCAAATGGCCATCAGCAAAAAGTCCACAAACTATAAATGCAGAAGGGGTTTTAGAGAACTCTGTACCTCCTAGCTCTGGTGGGATCTAAAGTGGTAACAGCACTAACAAAAACGGAATGGAGCTGCTTTACAACGTAAAAACTGAGCTACCATATGATGCGACAGGGCACCTTTTCAGCCTATTAACTAAGACCACCAGAATCGGAAAGACAGAGGCAGGCAAATGTGCACTGCAGCAATATTGAAATAGCCAAGACATGGAAGCAAAAAAAGGTCCATAAACAGATGAATGGACAAAGACGAAGTGGTATACGTACCAAATGGAATAGAAGCCTCGGGAACAAAATGAACAATGCCATTTTCAGGACTACAGTTGAGCCTAGGAATAATCATATAACGTTAAGTAAGTCAAAAGGGTATGACAGGGGCTTCCCTGGTGGCGCAGTGGTTGAGAATCTGCCTGCTAATGCAGGGGACGCGGGTTCGAGCCCTGGTCTGGGAGGATCCCACGTGCCACGGAGCAACTGGGACCGTGAGCCACAACTGCTGAGCCTGCGCATCTGGGGCCTGTGCCACGCAACGGGAGGGGCCACGATACAGAGAGGCCCGCGCACCGCAATGAAGAGTGGCCCCCGCTTGCCGCAACTAGAGAAAGCCCTCGCACGAAACGAAGACCCAACACAGCTAAATAAATAGATAAATAAATAAATAAAGTAGCTATTAATTTTTAAAAAAGGGGATGACAAATATCCTATGATATCATTTATACATGTTATCCTAAGATTGCTACCAATGAACATATTTCCACAAAAAAAGACACTCACAGACTTATCAAATAAACTAATGGTTAGCCAAAATGAAAGGTGGGAGTATGGGTAAATTAGGACTATGGCGCTAACATACATATAGTAATGTTTGTTAAATGTATATAAACATATAACATATAAACTATATAATTTATATAATCACAATACCTTTAAAATATACATTCTGTAATCACATACATGCTAACAGGATCCGAAGATGAACAGACATATGTATGAATCATGGAGCAGATTCTGTACAGCCAGACAATGAAAACACTCTAATCAAATTTACTCCGATAAGAAATAGAAATTAAATTTAAAAAACAAACAGAAGTAAGGAGACATAAACTTCTCGGGGCTTCTCCCAGCACATTCCACTCTAACTCACAACCTCGGAACACTACCTAGAGGAAGACTCTGTTGCCCTAGTAACAAGAGTTGAGAACGTAATAATGCTGCCGCCTTGTGGCTGTTTCCCACAACAGCAGCTTTATACCCAGTGCCTATTGTTGCTTAATAGTCACAAGGACTGCAGGGCACTAAATGACACCTGCCTTCAAAAAAGGCCCTGGGGTAGGGAATAGGCAAGAAAATTCAAGACATGAGAAAATTTTCAAGAAGTCAATAAGAGGAGGGAAGTTGTACTCACTCTTTAAAAAAAAGGAAAAGAAAAAAAAGGACATGCCTAAAGCTCAGTATAAGGAATTATAAGCCACAGGCAAATTCAAATTCAAAAAGGTTTCAGCTCACACCAGTCATGACCACCAGCAAAAAGTTTACAAACTATAAATGCTGAAGGGGTTTTAGAGAACTGTGTACCTTCTAGCTGCTGGTGGGATGTAAAGTGGTAACAGCACTAACGCAAACTGAATCGAGCTGCTTTACAAGGTAAAAACTGAGCTACCATATGATGCGGCAGGGCACCTTTTGGGCCTATAACCTAAGACCACCAGAATCGGAAAGACAGAGGCAGGCAAATGTGCACTGCAGCAATATTGAAATAGCCAAGAAATGGAAGCAAAAAAAGATCCATAAACAGATGAATGGACAAAGAAGAAGTGGTATATGGACAGAATGGAATAGTAGCCTCGGAAAAAAAATGAACAATGCCGTGTTCAGGACTACAGTTGAGCCTAGAAATAATCATATAAGGTTAAGTAAGTCAAAAAGGTATGACAAATATCCTATGATATCATTTATACATGTTATCCTAAGATTGCTACCAATGAACATATTTCCACAAAAACAGACACTCACAGACTTATCAAATAAACTAATGGTTAGCCAAAATGAAAGGTGGGAGGATGGGTAAATTAGGACTATGGCGTTTACATACATATACTAATGTATGTTAAATGTATATAAACATATAACAGATAAACTATATGAATTATATAATCACCAATACCTTTAAAATATACATTGTGTAATCACATACATGCTAACAGGATCCGAAGATGAACAGACATATGTATGAATCATTGAGCCGATTCTGTACAGCCAGACAATCAAAACACTCTAATCAAATTTACTCCGATAAGAAATAGAAATTAAATTTAAAAAACAAACATATGTAAGGAGACATAAACTTCTCCGGGCTTCTCCCAGCACATTCCACTCTAATTTATAACCTCGGAACACTACCTAGAGGAAGACTCTGTTGCCCTAGTAACAAGAGTTGAGAACGTAATAATGCTGCCGCCTTGTGGCTGTTTCCCACAACAGCAGCTTTATACCCAGTGCCAATTGTTGCTTAATAGTCACAAGGACTGCAGGGCTCTAAATGACACCTGCCCTCAAAAAATGCCCTGCGGTAGGCAATAGGCAAAAAAATTCAAGACATGAGAAAATTTTCAAGAAGTCAATAAGAGGAGGGAAGTTGTACTCACTCTTTAAAAAAAAGGAAAAGAAAAAAGAGGACATGCCTAAAGCTCAGTATAAGGAATTATTAGCCACAGGCAAATTCAAATTCAAAAAGGTTTCAGCTCACACCAATCATGACCATCAGCAAAAAGTCTACAAACTATAAATGCTGAAGGGGTTTTAGAGAACTGTGTACCTTCTAGCTGCTGGTGGGATGTAAAGTGATAACAGCTCTAACGCAAACTGAATCGAGCTGCTTTACAGGGTAAAAACTGAGCTACCATATGATGCGGCAGGGCACCTTTTGGGCCTATAACTTAAGACCACCAGAATCGGAAAGACAGAGGCAGGCAAATGTGCACTGCAGCAATATTGAAATAGCCAAGAAATGGAAACAAAAAAAGATCCATAAACAGATGAATGGACAAAGAAGAAGTGGTCTATCGACAGAATGGAATAGTAGCCTCGGGAACAAAACGAACAATGCCGTGTTCAGGACTACAGTTGAGCCTAGAAATAACCATATAAGGTTAAGTAAGTCAATAGGGTATGACAGGGGCTTCCCTGGTGGCGCAGTGGTTGAGAATCTGCCTGCTAATGCAGGGGACGCGGGTTCGAGCCCTGGTCTGGGAGGATCCCACGTGCCACGGAGCAACTGGGACCGTGAGCCACAACTGCTGAGCCTGCGCATCTGGAGCCTGTGACCCGTAACGGGAGGGGCCACGATAGTGAGAGGCCTGCGCACCGCAATGAAGAGTGGCTCCCGCTTGCCGCAACTAGAGAAAGCCCTCGCACGAAACGAAGACCCAACACAGCTAAATAAATAGATAAATAAATAAATAAATAAATAAATAAAGTAGCTATTAATTAAAAAAAAAAAAGGTATGACAAATATCCTATGATATCATTTACACATGTTATCCTAAGATTGCTACCAATGAACATATTTCCACAAAAAAAGACACTCACAGACTTATCAAATAAACTAATGGTTAGCCAAAATGAAAGGTGGGAGGATGGGTAAATTAGGACTATGGCGTTTACATACATATAGTAATGTTTGTTAAATGTATATAAACATATAACATATAAACTATATAAATTATATAATCACAATACCTTTAAAATATACATTCTGTAATCACATACATGCCAACAGGATCCGAAGATGCACAGACATATGTATGAATCATTGAGCAGATTCTGTACAGCCAGACAATCAAAACACTCTAATCAAATTAACTCCGATAAGAAATAGAAATTAAATTTAAAAAACAAACATAAGGAAGGAGACATAAAGTTCTGGGGGCTTGTCCCAGCACATTCCACTCTAGTTTACAACCTCGGAACACTACCTCCAGGAAGACTCTGTTGCCCTAGTAGCAAGAGTTGAGAACGTAATAATGCTGCCGCCTTGTGGCTGTTTCCCACAACAGCAGCTTTAAACCCAGTGCTAATGGTTGATTACGAGTCACAAGGACTGCAGTGCTCTAAATGACACCTGCCCTCAAAAAAGGCCCTGGGGTAGGGAATAGGCAAGAAAATTCAACACATGAGAAATTTTTCAAGAAGTCAATATGAAGAGGGAAGTTGTACTCACTCTTTCACAAAAAAAGGAAAAGAAGAAAAAGGGGATGCCTAAAGCTCAGTATAAGGAATGATTAGCCACATGCCTATCCAACCTCCAAAAAGGTTTCAGCTCACACAGGTCAAATGGCCATCAGCAAAAAGTCCACAAACTATAAATGCAGAAGGGGTTTTAGAGAACTCTGTACCTCCTAGCTCTGGTGGGATCTAAAGTGGTAACAGCACTAACAAAAACGGAATGGAGCTGCTTTACAAGGTAAAAACTGAGCTACCATATGATGCGACAGGGCACCTTTTGAGCCTATTAACTAAGACCACCAGAATCGGAAAGACAGAGGCAGGCAAATGTGCACTGCAGCAATATTGAAATAGCCAAGACATACAAGCAATAAAAAGGTCCATAAACAGATGAATGGACAAAGACCAAATGGTATACCTACCAAATGGAATAGTGGCCTCGCGAACAAAATGAACAATGCCGTTTTCAGGACTACAGTTGAGCCTAGAAATAATCATATAGGGTTAAGTAAGTCACAAGGGTATGACAAATATCCTATGATATCATTTATACATGTTATCCTAAGATTGCTACCAATGAACATATTTCCACAAAAAAAGACACTCACAGACTTATCAAATAAACTAATGGTTAGCCAAAATGAAAGGTGGGAGGATGGGTAAATTAGGACTATGGCGTTTACATACATATACTAATGTATGTTAAATGTATATAAACATATAACAGATAAACTATATGAATTATATAATCACCAATACCTTTAAAATATACATTCTGTAATCACATACATGCTAACAGGATCCGAAGATGAACAGACATATGTATGAATCATTGAGCAGATTCTGTACAGCCAGACAATGAAAACACTCTAATCAAATTTACTCCGATAAGAAATAGAAATTAAATTTAAAAAACAAACAGAAGTAAGGAGACATAAACTTCTCGGGGCTTCTCCCAGCACATTCCACTCTAACTCACAACCTCGGAACACTACCTAGAGGAAGACTCTGTTGCCCTAGTAACAAGAGTTGAGAACGTAATAATGCTGCCGCCTTGTGGCTGTTTCCCACAACAGCAGCTTTATACCCAGTGCCTATTGTTGCTTAATAGTCACAAGGACTGCAGGGCACTAAATGACACCTGCCTTCAAAAAAGGCCCTAGGGTAGGGAATAGGCAAGAAAATTCAAGACATGAGAAAATTTTCAAGAAGTCAATAAGAGGAGGGAAGTTGTACTCACTCTTTAAAAAAAAGGAAAAGAAAAAAAAGGACATGCCTAAAGCTCAGTATAAGGAATTATAAGCCACAGGCAAATTCAAATTCAAAAAGGTTTCAGCTCACACCAGTCATGACCACCAGCAAAAAGTTTACAAACTATAAATGCTGAAGGGGTTTTAGAGAACTGTGTACCTTCTAGCTGCTGGTGGGATGTAAAGTGGTAACAGCACTAACGCAAACTGAATCGAGCTGCTTTACAAGGTAAAAACTGAGCTACCATATGATGCGGCAGGGCACCTTTTGGGCCTATAACCTAAGACCACCAGAATCGGAAAGACAGAGGCAGGCAAATGTGCACTGCAGCAATATTGAAATAGCCAAGAAATGGAAGCAAAAAAAGATCCATAAACAGATGAATGGACAAAGAAGAAGTGGTATGTGGACAGAATGGAATAGTAGCCTCGGAAAAAAAATGAACAATGCCGTGTTCAGGACTACAGTTGAGCCTAGAAATAATCATATAAGGTTAAGTAAGTCAAAAAGGTATGACAAATATCCTATGATATCATTTATACATGTTATCCTAAGATTGCTACCAATGAACATATTTCCACAAAAACAGACACTCACAGACTTATCAAATAAACTAATGGTTAGCCAAAATGAAAGGTGGGAGGATGGGTAAATTAGGACTATGGCGTTTACATACATATACTAATGTATGTTAAATGTATATAAACATATAACAGATAAACTATATGAATTATATAATCACCAATACCTTTAAAATATACATTGTGTAATCACATACATGCTAACAGGATCCGAAGATGAACAGACATATGTATGAATCATTGAGCCGATTCTGTACAGCCAGACAATCAAAACACTCTAATCAAATTTACTCCGATAAGAAATAGAAATTAAACTTAAAAAACAAACATATGTAAGGAGACATAAACTTCTCCGGGCTTCTCCCAGCACATTCCACTCTAATTTATAACCTCGGAACACTACCTAGAGGAAGACTCTGTTGCCCTAGTAACAAGAGTTGAGAACGTAATAATGCTGTCGCCTTGTGGCTGTTTCCCACAACAGCAGCTTTATACCCAGTGCCAATTGTTGCTTAATAGTCACAAGGACTGCAGGGCTCTAAATGACACCTGCCCTCAAAAAATGCCCTGCGGTAGGCAATAGGCAAAAAAATTCAAGACATGAGAAAATTTTCAAGAAGTCAATAAGAGGAGGGAAGTTGTACTCACTCTTTAAAAAAAAGGAAAAGAAAAAAGAGGACATGCCTAAAGCTCAGTATAAGGAATTATTAGCCACAGGCAAATTCAAATTCAAAAAGGTTTCAGCTCACACCAATCATGACCATCAGCAAAAAGTCTACAAACTATAAATGCTGAAGGGGTTTTAGAGAACTGTGTACCTTCTAGCTGCTGGTGGGATGTAAAGTGATAACAGCTCTAACGCAAACTGAATCGAGCTGCTTTACAGGGTAAAAACTGAGCTACCATATGATGCGGCAGGGCACCTTTTGGGCCTATAACTTAAGACCACCAGAATCAGAAAGACAGAGGCAGGCAAATGTGCACTGCAGCAATATTGAAATAGCCAAGAAATGGAAACAAAAAAAGATCCATAAACAGATGAATGGACAAAGAAGAAGTGGTCTATCGACAGAATGGAATAGTAGCCTCGGGAACAAAACGAACAATGCCGTGTTCAGGACTACAGTTGAGCCTAGAAATAACCATATAAGGTTAAGTAAGTCAATAGGGTATGACAGGGGCTTCCCTGGTGGCGCAGTGGTTGAGAATCTGCCTGCTAATGCAGGGGACGCGGGTTCGAGCCCTGGTCTGGGAGGATCCCACGTGCCACGGAGCAACTGGGACCGTGAGCCACAACTGCTGAGCCTGCGCATCTGGAGCCTGTGACCCGTAACGGGAGGGGCCACGATAGTGAGAGGCCTGCGCACCGCAATGAAGAGTGGCTCCCGCTTGCCGCAACTAGAGAAAGCCCTCGCACGAAACGAAGACCCAACACAGCTAAATAAATAGATAAATAAATAAATAAATAAATAAAGTAGCTATTAATTAAAAAAAAAAAAGGTATGACAAATATCCTATGATATCATTTACACATGTTATCCTAAGATTGCTACCAATGAACATATTTCCACAAAAAAAGACACTCACAGACTTATCAAATAAACTAATGGTTAGCCAAAATGAAAGGTGGGAGGATGGGTAAATTAGGACTATGGCGTTTACATACATATAGTAATGTTTGTTAAATGTATATAAACATATAACATATAAACTATATAAATTATATAATCACAATACCTTTAAAATATACATTCTGTAATCACATACATGCCAACAGGATCCGAAGATGCACAGACATATGTATGAATCATTGAGCAGATTCTGTACAGCCAGACAATCAAAACACTCTAATCAAATTTACTCCGATAAGAAATAGAAATTAAATTTAAAAAACAAACATAAGGAAGGAGACATAAAGTTCTGGGGGCTTGTCCCAGCACATTCCACTCTAGTTTACAACCTCGGAACACTACCTCCAGGAAGACTCTGTTGCCCTAGTAGCAAGAGTTGAGAACGTAATAATGCTGCCGCCTTGTGGCTGTTTCCCACAACAGCAGCTTTAAACCCAGTGCTAATGGTTGATTACGAGTCACAAGGACTGCAGTGCTCTAAATGACACCTGCCCTCAAAAAAGGCCCTGGGGTAGGGAATAGGCAAGAAAATTCAACACATGAGAAATTTTTCAAGAAGTCAATATGAAGAGGGAAGTTGTACTCACTCTTTCACAAAAAAAGGAAAAGAAGAAAAAGGGGATGCCTAAAGCTCAGTATAAGGAATGATTAGCCACATGCCTATCCAACCTCCAAAAAGGTTTCAGCTCACACAGGTCAAATGGCCATCAGCAAAAAGTCCACAAACTATAAATGCAGAAGGGGTTTTAGAGAACTCTGTACCTCCTAGCTCTGGTGGGATCTAAAGTGGTAACAGCACTAACAAAAACGGAATGGAGCTGCTTTACAACGTAAAAACTGAGCTACCATATGATGCGACAGGGCACCTTTTCAGCCTATTAACTAAGACCACCAGAATCGGAAAGACAGAGGCAGGCAAATGTGCACTGCAGCAATATTGAAATAGCCAAGACATGGAAGCAAAAAAAGGTCCATAAACAGATGAATGGACAAAGACGAAGTGGTATACGTACCAAATGGAATAGAAGCCTCGGGAACAAAATGAACAATGCCATTTTCAGGACTACAGTTGAGCCTAGGAATAATCATATAACGTTAAGTAAGTCAAAAGGGTATGACAGGGGCTTCCCTGGTGGCGCGGTGGTTGAGAATCTGCCTGCTAATGCAGGGGACGCGGGTTCGAGCCCTGGTCTGGGAGGATCCCACGTGCCACGGAGCAACTGGGACCGTGAGCCACAACTGCTGAGCCTGCGCATCTGGAGCCTGTGCCACGCAACGGGAGGGGCCACGATACAGAGAGGCCCGCGCACCGCAATGAAGAGTGGCCCCCGCTTGCCGCAACTAGAGAAAGCCCTCGCACGAAACGAAGACCCAACACAGCTAAATAAATAGATAAATAAATAAATAAAGTAGCTATTAATTTTAAAAAAAGGGGATGACAAATATCCTATGATATCATTTATACATGTTATCCTAAGATTGCTACCAATGAACATATTTCCACAAAAAAAGACACTCACAGACTTATCAAATAAACTAATGGTTAGCCAAAATGAAAGGTGGGAGGATGGGTAAATTAGGACTATGGCGCTAACATACATATAGTAATGTTTGTTAAATGTATATAAACATATAACATATAAACTATATAATTTATATAATCACAATACCTTTAAAATATACATTCTGTAATCACATACATGCTAACAGGATCCGAAGATGAACAGACATATGTATGAATCATGGAGCAGATTCTGTACAGCCAGACAATGAAAACACTCTAATCAAATTTACTCCGATAAGAAATAGAAATTAAATTTAAAAAACAAACAGAAGTAAGGAGACATAAACTTCTCGGGGCTTCTCCCAGCACATTCCACTCTAACTCACAACCTCGGAACACTACCTAGAGGAAGACTCTGTTGCCCTAGTAACAAGAGTTGAGAACGTAATAATGCTGCCGCCTTGTGGCTGTTTCCCACAACAGCAGCTTTATACCCAGTGCCTATTGTTGCTTAATAGTCACAAGGACTGCAGGGCACTAAATGACACCTGCCTTCAAAAAAGGCCCTGGGGTAGGGAATAGGCAAGAAAATTCAAGACATGAGAAAATTTTCAAGAAGTCAATAAGAGGAGGGAAGTTGTACTCACTCTTTAAAAAAAAGGAAAAGAAAAAAAAGGACATGCCTAAAGCTCAGTATAAGGAATTATAAGCCACAGGCAAATTCAAATTCAAAAAGGTTTCAGCTCACACCAGTCATGACCACTAGCAAAAAGTTTACAAACTATAAATGCTGAAGGGGTTTTAGAGAACTGTGTACCTTCTAGCTGCTGGTGGGATGTAAAGTGGTAACAGCACTAACGCAAACTGAATCGAGCTGCTTTACAAGGTAAAAACTGAGCTACCATATGATGCGGCAGGGCACCTTTTGGGCCTATAACCTAAGACCACCAGAATCGGAAAGACAGAGGCAGGCAAATGTGCACTGCAGCAATATTGAAATAGCCAAGAAATGGAAGCAAAAAAAGATCCATAAACAGATGAATGGACAAAGAAGAAGTGGTATATGGACAGAATGGAATAGTAGCCTCAGAAAAAAAATGAACAATGCCGTGTTCAGGACTACAGTTGAGCCTAGAAATAATCATATAAGGTTAAGTAAGTCAAAAAGGTATGACAAATATCCTATGATATCATTTATACATGTTATCCTAAGATTGCTACCAATGAACATATTTCCACAAAAACAGACACTCACAGACTTATCAAATAAACTAATGGTTAGCCAAAATGAAAGGTGGGAGGATGGGTAAATTAGGACTATGGCGTTTACATACATATACTAATGTATGTTAAATGTATATAAACATATAACAGATAAACTATATGAATTATATAATCACCAATACCTTTAAAATATACATTGTGTAATCACATACATGCTAACAGGATCCGAAGATGAACAGACATATGTATGAATCATTGAGCCGATTCTGTACAGCCAGACAATCAAAACACTCTAATCAAATTTACTCCGATAAGAAATAGAAATTAAATTTAAAAAACAAACATATGTAAGGAGACATAAACTTCTCTGGGCTTCTCCCAGCACATTCCACTCTAATTTATAACCTCGGAACACTACCTAGAGGAAGACTCTGTTGCCCTAGTAACAAGAGTTGAGAACGTAATAATGCTGCCGCCTTGTGGCTGTTTCCCACAACAGCAGCTTTATACCCAGTGCCAATTGTTGCTTAATAGTCACAAGGACTGCAGGGCTCTAAATGACACCTGCCCTCAAAAAATGCCCTGCGGTAGGCAATAGGCAAAAAAATTCAAGACATGAGAAAATTTTCAAGAAGTCAATAAGAGGAGGGAAGTTGTACTCACTCTTTAAAAAAAAGGAAAAGAAAAAAGAGGACATGCCTAAAGCTCAGTATAAGGAATTATTAGCCACAGGCAAATTCAAATTCAAAAAGGTTTCAGCTCACACCAATCATGACCATCAGCAAAAAGTCTACAAACTATAAATGCTGAAGGGGTTTTAGAGAACTGTGTACCTTCTAGCTGCTGGTGGGATGTAAAGTGATAACAGCTCTAACGCAAACTGAATCGAGCTGCTTTACAGGGTAAAAACTGAGCTACCATATGATGCGGCAGGGCACCTTTTGGGCCTATAACTTAAGACCACCAGAATCGGAAAGACAGAGGCAGGCAAATGTGCACTGCAGCAATATTGAAATAGCCAAGAAATGGAAACAAAAAAAGATCCATAAACAGATGAATGGACAAAGAAGAAGTGGTCTATCGACAGAATGGAATAGTAGCCTCGGGAACAAAACGAACAATGCCGTGTTCAGGACTACAGTTGAGCCTAGAAATAACCATATAAGGTTAAGTAAGTCAATAGGGTATGACAGGGGCTTCCCTGGTGGCGCAGTGGTTGAGAATCTGCCTGCTAATGCAGGGGACGCGGGTTCGAGCCCTGGTCTGGGAGGATCCCACGTGCCACGGAGCAACTGGGACCGTGAGCCACAACTGCTGAGCCTGCGCATCTGGAGCCTGTGACCCGTAACGGGAGGGGCCACGATAGTGAGAGGCCTGCGCACCGCAATGAAGAGTGGCTCCCGCTTGCCGCAACTAGAGAAAGCCCTCGCACGAAACGAAGACCCAACACAGCTAAATAAATAGATAAATAAATAAATAAATAAATAAAGTAGCTATTAATTTAAAAAAAAAGGTATGACAAATATCCTATGATATCATTTACACATGTTATCCTAAGATTGCTACCAATGAACATATTTCCACAAAAAAAGACACTCACAGACTTATCAAATAAACTAATGGTTAGCCAAAATGAAAGGTGGGAGGATGGGTAAATTAGGACTATGGCGTTTACATACATATAGTAATGTTTGTTAAATGTATATAAACATATAACATATAAACTATATAAATTATATAATCACAATACCTTTAAAATATACATTCTGTAATCACATACATGCCAACAGGATCCGAAGATGCACAGACATATGTATGAATCATTGAGCAGATTCTGTACAGCCAGACAATCAAAACACTCTAATCAAATTTACTCCGATAAGAAATAGAAATTAAATTTAAAAAACAAACATAAGGAAGGAGACATAAAGTTCTGGGGGCTTGTCCCAGCACATTCCACTCTAGTTTACAACCTCGGAACACTACCTCCAGGAAGACTCTGTTGCCCTAGTAGCAAGAGTTGAGAACGTAATAATGCTGCCGCCTTGTGGCTGTTTCCCACAACAGCAGCTTTAAACCCAGTGCTAATGGTTGATTACGAGTCACAAGGACTGCAGTGCTCTAAATGACACCTGCCCTCAAAAAAGGCCCTGGGGTAGGGAATAGGCAAGAAAATTCAACACATGAGAAATTTTTCAAGAAGTCAATATGAAGAGGGAAGTTGTACTCACTCTTTCACAAAAAAAGGAAAAGAAGAAAAAGGGGATGCCTAAAGCTCAGTATAAGGAATGATTAGCCACATGCCTATCCAACCTCCAAAAAGGTTTCAGCTCACACAGGTCAAATGGCCATCAGCAAAAAGTCCACAAACTATAAATGCAGAAGGGGTTTTAGAGAACTCTGTACCTCCTAGCTCTGGTGGGATCTAAAGTGGTAACAGCACTAACAAAAACGGAATGGAGCTGCTTTACAACGTAAAAACTGAGCTACCATATGATGCGACAGGGCACCTTTTCAGCCTATTAACTAAGACCACCAGAATCGGAAAGACAGAGGCAGGCAAATGTGCACTGCAGCAATATTGAAATAGCCAAGACATGGAAGCAAAAAAAGGTCCATAAACAGATGAATGGACAAAGACGAAGTGGTATACGTACCAAATGGAATAGAAGCCTCGGGAACAAAATGAACAATGCCATTTTCAGGACTACAGTTGAGCCTAGGAATAATCATATAACGTTAAGTAAGTCAAAAGGGTATGACAGGGGCTTCCCTGGTGGCGCGGTGGTTGAGAATCTGCCTGCTAATGCAGGGGACGCGGGTTCGAGCCCTGGTCTGGGAGGATCCCACGTGCCACGGAGCAACTGGGACCGTGAGCCACAACTGCTGAGCCTGCGCATCTGGAGCCTGTGCCACGCAACGGGAGGGGCCACGATACAGAGAGGCCCGCGCACCGCAATGAAGAGTGGCCCCCGCTTGCCGCAACTAGAGAAAGCCCTCGCACGAAACGAAGACCCAACACAGCTAAATAAATAGATAAATAAATAAATAAAGTAGCTATTAATTTTAAAAAAAGGGGATGACAAATATCCTATGATATCATTTATACATGTTATCCTAAGATTGCTACCAATGAACATATTTCCACAAAAAAAGACACTCACAGACTTATCAAATAAACTAATGGTTAGCCAAAATGAAAGGTGGGAGGATGGGTAAATTAGGACTATGGCGCTAACATACATATAGTAATGTTTGTTAAATGTATATAAACATATAACATATAAACTATATAATTTATATAATCACAATACCTTTAAAATATACATTCTGTAATCACATACATGCTAACAGGATCCGAAGATGAACAGACATATGTATGAATCATGGAGCAGATTCTGTACAGCCAGACAATGAAAACACTCTAATCAAATTTACTCCGATAAGAAATAGAAATTAAATTTAAAAAACAAACAGAAGTAAGGAGACATAAACTTCTCGGGGCTTCTCCCAGCACATTCCACTCTAACTCACAACCTCGGAACACTACCTAGAGGAAGACTCTGTTGCCCTAGTAACAAGAGTTGAGAACGTAATAATGCTGCCGCCTTGTGGCTGTTTCCCACAACAGCAGCTTTATACCCAGTGCCTATTGTTGCTTAATAGTCACAAGGACTGCAGGGCACTAAATGACACCTGCCTTCAAAAAAGGCCCTGGGGTAGGGAATAGGCAAGAAAATTCAAGACATGAGAAAATTTTCAAGAAGTCAATAAGAGGAGGGAAGTTGTACTCACTCTTTAAAAAAAAGGAAAAGAAAAAAAAGGACATGCCTAAAGCTCAGTATAAGGAATTATAAGCCACAGGCAAATTCAAATTCAAAAAGGTTTCAGCTCACACCAGTCATGACCACTAGCAAAAAGTTTACAAACTATAAATGCTGAAGGGGTTTTAGAGAACTGTGTACCTTCTAGCTGCTGGTGGGATGTAAAGTGGTAACAGCACTAACGCAAACTGAATCGAGCTGCTTTACAAGGTAAAAACTGAGCTACCATATGATGCGGCAGGGCACCTTTTGGGCCTATAACCTAAGACCACCAGAATCGGAAAGACAGAGGCAGGCAAATGTGCACTGCAGCAATATTGAAATAGCCAAGAAATGGAAGCAAAAAAAGATCCATAAACAGATGAATGGACAAAGAAGAAGTGGTATATGGACAGAATGGAATAGTAGCCTCGGAAAAAAAATGAACAATGCCGTGTTCAGGACTACAGTTGAGCCTAGAAATAATCATATAAGGTTAAGTAAGTCAAAAAGGTATGACAAATATCCTATGATATCATTTATACATGTTATCCTAAGATTGCTACCAATGAACATATTTCCACAAAAACAGACACTCACAGACTTATCAAATAAACTAATGGTTAGCCAAAATGAAAGGTGGGAGGATGGGTAAATTAGGACTATGGCGTTTACATACATATACTAATGTATGTTAAATGTATATAAACATATAACAGATAAACTATATGAATTATATAATCACCAATACCTTTAAAATATACATTGTGTAATCACATACATGCTAACAGGATCCGAAGATGAACAGACATATGTATGAATCATTGAGCCGATTCTGTACAGCCAGACAATCAAAACACTCTAATCAAATTTACTCCGATAAGAAATAGAAATTAAATTTAAAAAACAAACATATGTAAGGAGACATAAACTTCTCTGGGCTTCTCCCAGCACATTCCACTCTAATTTATAACCTCGGAACACTACCTAGAGGAAGACTCTGTTGCCCTAGTAACAAGAGTTGAGAACGTAATAATGCTGCCGCCTTGTGGCTGTTTCCCACAACAGCAGCTTTATACCCAGTGCCAATTGTTGCTTAATAGTCACAAGGACTGCAGGGCTCTAAATGACACCTGCCCTCAAAAAATGCCCTGCGGTAGGCAATAGGCAAAAAAATTCAAGACATGAGAAAATTTTCAAGAAGTCAATAAGAGGAGGGAAGTTGTACTCACTCTTTAAAAAAAAGGAAAAGAAAAAAGAGGACATGCCTAAAGCTCAGTATAAGGAATTATTAGCCACAGGCAAATTCAAATTCAAAAAGGTTTCAGCTCACACCAATCATGACCATCAGCAAAAAGTCTACAAACTATAAATGCTGAAGGGGTTTTAGAGAACTGTGTACCTTCTAGCTGCTGGTGGGATGTAAAGTGATAACAGCTCTAACGCAAACTGAATCGAGCTGCTTTACAGGGTAAAAACTGAGCTACCATATGATGCGGCAGGGCACCTTTTGGGCCTATAACTTAAGACCACCAGAATCGGAAAGACAGAGGCAGGCAAATGTGCACTGCAGCAATATTGAAATAGCCAAGAAATGGAAACAAAAAAAGATCCATAAACAGATGAATGGACAAAGAAGAAGTGGTCTATCGACAGAATGGAATAGTAGCCTCGGGAACAAAACGAACAATGCCGTGTTCAGGACTACAGTTGAGCCTAGAAATAACCATATAAGGTTAAGTAAGTCAATAGGGTATGACAGGGGCTTCCCTGGTGGCGCAGTGGTTGAGAATCTGCCTGCTAATGCAGGGGACGCGGGTTCGAGCCCTGGTCTGGGAGGATCCCACGTGCCACGGAGCAACTGGGACCGTGAGCCACAACTGCTGAGCCTGCGCATCTGGAGCCTGTGACCCGTAACGGGAGGGGCCACGATAGTGAGAGGCCTGCGCACCGCAATGAAGAGTGGCTCCCACTTGCCGCAACTAGAGAAAGCCCTCGCACGAAACGAAGACCCAACACAGCTAAATAAATAGATAAATAAATAAATAAATAAATAAAGTAGCTATTAATTTAAAAAAAAAGGTATGACAAATATCCTATGATATCATTTACACATGTTATCCTAAGATTGCTACCAATGAACATATTTCCACAAAAAAAGACACTCACAGACTTATCAAATAAACTAATGGTTAGCCAAAATGAAAGGTGGGAGGATGGGTAAATTAGGACTATGGCGTTTACATACATATAGTAATGTTTGTTAAATGTATATAAACATATAACATATAAACTATATAAATTATATAATCACAATACCTTTAAAATATACATTCTGTAATCACATACATGCCAACAGGATCCGAAGATGCACAGACATATGTATGAATCATTGAGCAGATTCTGTACAGCCAGACAATCAAAACACTCTAATCAAATTTACTCCGATAAGAAATAGAAATTAAATTTAAAAAACAAACATAAGGAAGGAGACATAAAGTTCTGGGGGCTTGTCCCAGCACATTCCACTCTAGTTTACAACCTCGGAACACTACCTCCAGGAAGACTCTGTTGCCCTAGTAGCAAGAGTTGAGAACGTAATAATGCTGCCGCCTTGTGGCTGTTTCCCACAACAGCAGCTTTAAACCCAGTGCTAATGGTTGATTACGAGTCACAAGGACTGCAGTGCTCTAAATGACACCTGCCCTCAAAAAAGGCCCTGGGGTAGGGAATAGGCAAGAAAATTCAACACATGAGAAATTTTTCAAGAAGTCAATATGAAGAGGGAAGTTGTACTCACTCTTTAACAAAAAAAGGAAAAGAAGAAAAAGGGGATGCCTAAAGCTCAGTATAAGGAATGATTAGCCACATGCCTATCCAACCTCCAAAAAGGTTTCAGCTCACACAGGTCAAATGGCCATCAGCAAAAAGTCCACAAACTATAAATGCAGAAGGGGTTTTAGAGAACTCTGTACCTCCTAGCTCTGGTGGGATCTAAAGTGGTAACAGCACTAACAAAAACGGAATGGAGCTGCTTTACAAGGTAAAAACTGAGCTACCATATGATGCGACAGGGCACCTTTTCAGCCTATTAACTAAGACCACCAGAATCGGAAAGACAGAGGCAGGCAAATGTGCACTGCAGCAATATTGAAATAGCCAAGACATGGAAGCAAAAAAAAGGTCCATAAACAGATGAATGGACAAAGACGAAGTGGTATACGTACCAAATGGAATAGAAGCCTCGGGAACAAAATGAACAATGCCATTTTCAGGACTACAGTTGAGCCTAGGAATAATCATATAACGTTAAGTAAGTCAAAAGGGTATGACAGGGGCTTCCCTGGTGGCGCGGTGGTTGAGAATCTGCCTGCTAATGCAGGGGACGCGGGTTCGAGCCCTGGTCTGGGAGGATCCCACGTGCCACGGAGCAACTGGGACCGTGAGCCACAACTGCTGAGCCTGCGCATCTGGAGCCTGTGCCACGCAACGGGAGGGGCCACGATACAGAGAGGCCCGCGCACCGCAATGAAGAGTGGCCCCCGCTTGCCGCAACTAGAGAAAGCCCTCGCACGAAACGAAGACCCAACACAGCTAAATAAATAGATAAATAAATAAATAAAGTAGCTATTAATTTTAAAAAAAGGGGATGACAAATATCCTATGATATCATTTATACATGTTATCCTAAGATTGCTACCAATGAACATATTTCCACAAAAAAAGACACTCACAGACTTATCAAATAAACTAATGGTTAGCCAAAATGAAAGGTGGGAGGATGGGTAAATTAGGACTATGGCGCTAACATACATATAGTAATGTTTGTTAAATGTATATAAACATATAACATATAAACTATATAATTTATATAATCACAATACCTTTAAAATATACATTCTGTAATCACATACATGCTAACAGGATCCGAAGATGAACAGACATATGTATGAATCATGGAGCAGATTCTGTACAGCCAGACAATGAAAACACTCTAATCAAATTTACTCCGATAAGAAATAGAAATTAAATTTAAAAAACAAACAGAAGTAAGGAGACATAAACTTCTCGGGGCTTCTCCCAGCACATTCCACTCTAACTCACAACCTCGGAACACTACCTAGAGGAAGACTCTGTTGCCCTAGTAACAAGAGTTGAGAACGTAATAATGCTGCCGCCTTGTGGCTGTTTCCCACAACAGCAGCTTTATACCCAGTGCCTATTGTTGCTTAATAGTCACAAGGACTGCAGGGCACTAAATGACACCTGCCTTCAAAAAAGGCCCTGGGGTAGGGAATAGGCAAGAAAATTCAAGACATGAGAAAATTTTCAAGAAGTCAATAAGAGGAGGGAAGTTGTACTCACTCTTTAAAAAAAAGGAAAAGAAAAAAAAGGACATGCCTAAAGCTCAGTATAAGGAATTATAAGCCACAGGCAAATTCAAATTCAAAAAGGTTTCAGCTCACACCAGTCATGACCACTAGCAAAAAGTTTACAAACTATAAATGCTGAAGGGGTTTTAGAGAACTGTGTACCTTCTAGCTGCTGGTGGGATGTAAAGTGGTAACAGCACTAACGCAAACTGAATCGAGCTGCTTTACAAGGTAAAAACTGAGCTACCATATGATGCGGCAGGGCACCTTTTGGGCCTATAACCTAAGACCACCAGAATCGGAAAGACAGAGGCAGGCAAATGTGCACTGCAGCAATATTGAAATAGCCAAGAAATGGAAGCAAAAAAAGATCCATAAACAGATGAATGGACAAAGAAGAAGTGGTATATGGACAGAATGGAATAGTAGCCTCGGAAAAAAAATGAACAATACCGTGTTCAGGACTACAGTTGAGCCTAGAAATAATCATATAAGGTTAAGTAAGTCAAAAAGGTATGACAAATATCCTATGATATCATTTATACATGTTATCCTAAGATTGCTACCAATGAACATATTTCCACAAAAACAGACACTCACAGACTTATCAAATAAACTAATGGTTAGCCAAAATGAAAGGTGGGAGGATGGGTAAATTAGGACTATGGCGTTTACATACATATACTAATGTATGTTAAATGTATATAAACATATAACAGATAAACTATATGAATTATATAATCACCAATACCTTTAAAATATACATTGTGTAATCACATACATGCTAACAGGATCCGAAGATGAACAGACATATGTATGAATCATTGAGCCGATTCTGTACAGCCAGACAATCAAAACACTCTAATCAAATTTACTCCGATAAGAAATAGAAATTAAATTTAAAAAACAAACATATGTAAGGAGACATAAACTTCTCTGGGCTTCTCCCAGCACATTCCACTCTAATTTATAACCTCGGAACACTACCTAGAGGAAGACTCTGTTGCCCTAGTAACAAGAGTTGAGAACGTAATAATGCTGCCGCCTTGTGGCTGTTTCCCACAACAGCAGCTTTATACCCAGTGCCAATTGTTGCTTAATAGTCACAAGGACTGCAGGGCTCTAAATGACACCTGCCCTCAAAAAATGCCCTGCGGTAGGCAATAGGCAAAAAAATTCAAGACATGAGAAAATTTTCAAGAAGTCAATAAGAGGAGGGAAGTTGTACTCACTCTTTAAAAAAAAGGAAAAGAAAAAAGAGGACATGCCTAAAGCTCAGTATAAGGAATTATTAGCCACAGGCAAATTCAAATTCAAAAAGGTTTCAGCTCACACCAATCATGACCATCAGCAAAAAGTCTACAAACTATAAATGCTGAAGGGGTTTTAGAGAACTGTGTACCTTCTAGCTGCTGGTGGGATGTAAAGTGATAACAGCTCTAACGCAAACTGAATCGAGCTGCTTTACAGGGTAAAAACTGAGCTACCATATGATGCGGCAGGGCACCTTTTGGGCCTATAACTTAAGACCACCAGAATCGGAAAGACAGAGGCAGGCAAATGTGCACTGCAGCAATATTGAAATAGCCAAGAAATGGAAACAAAAAAAGATCCATAAACAGATGAATGGACAAAGAAGAAGTGGTCTATCGACAGAATGGAATAGTAGCCTCGGGAACAAAACGAACAATGCCGTGTTCAGGACTACAGTTGAGCCTAGAAATAACCATATAAGGTTAAGTAAGTCAATAGGGTATGACAGGGGCTTCCCTGGTGGCGCAGTGGTTGAGAATCTGCCTGCTAATGCAGGGGACGCGGGTTCGAGCCCTGGTCTGGGAGGATCCCACGTGCCACGGAGCAACTGGGACCGTGAGCCACAACTGCTGAGCCTGCGCATCTGGAGCCTGTGACCCGTAACGGGAGGGGCCACGATAGTGAGAGGCCTGCGCACCGCAATGAAGAGTGGCTCCCGCTTGCCGCAACTAGAGAAAGCCCTCGCACGAAACGAAGACCCAACACAGCTAAATAAATAGATAAATAAATAAATAAATAAATAAAGTAGCTATTAATTTAAAAAAAAAGGTATGACAAATATCCTATGATATCATTTACACATGTTATCCTAAGATTGCTACCAATGAACATATTTCCACAAAAAAAGACACTCACAGACTTATCAAATAAACTAATGGTTAGCCAAAATGAAAGGTGGGAGGATGGGTAAATTAGGACTATGGCGTTTACATACATATAGTAATGTTTGTTAAATGTATATAAACATATAACATATAAACTATATAAATTATATAATCACAATACCTTTAAAATATACATTCTGTAATCACATACATGCCAACAGGATCCGAAGATGCACAGACATATGTATGAATCATTGAGCAGATTCTGTACAGCCAGACAATCAAAACACTCTAATCAAATTTACTCCGATAAGAAATAGAAATTAAATTTAAAAAACAAACATAAGGAAGGAGACATAAAGTTCTGGGGGCTTGTCCCAGCACATTCCACTCTAGTTTACAACCTCGGAACACTACCTCCAGGAAGACTCTGTTGCCCTAGTAGCAAGAGTTGAGAACGTAATAATGCTGCCGCCTTGTGGCTGTTTCCCACAACAGCAGCTTTAAACCCAGTGCTAATGGTTGATTACGAGTCACAAGGACTGCAGTGCTCTAAATGACACCTGCCCTCAAAAAAGGCCCTGGGGTAGGGAATAGGCAAGAAAATTCAACACATGAGAAATTTTTCAAGAAGTCAATATGAAGAGGGAAGTTGTACTCACTCTTTCACAAAAAAAGGAAAAGAAGAAAAAGGGGATGCCTAAAGCTCAGTATAAGGAATGATTAGCCACATGCCTATCCAACCTCCAAAAAGGTTTCAGCTCACACAGGTCAAATGGCCATCAGCAAAAAGTCCACAAACTATAAATGCAGAAGGGGTTTTAGAGAACTCTGTACCTCCTAGCTCTGGTGGGATCTAAAGTGGTAACAGCACTAACAAAAACGGAATGGAGCTGCTTTACAACGTAAAAACTGAGCTACCATATGATGCGACAGGGCACCTTTTCAGCCTATTAACTAAGACCACCAGAATCGGAAAGACAGAGGCAGGCAAATGTGCACTGCAGCAATATTGAAATAGCCAAGACATGGAAGCAAAAAAAGGTCCATAAACAGATGAATGGACAAAGACGAAGTGGTATACGTACCAAATGGAATAGAAGCCTCGGGAACAAAATGAACAATGCCATTTTCAGGACTACAGTTGAGCCTAGGAATAATCATATAACGTTAAGTAAGTCAAAAGGGTATGACAGGGGCTTCCCTGGTGGCGCGGTGGTTGAGAATCTGCCTGCTAATGCAGGGGACGCGGGTTCGAGCCCTGGTCTGGGAGGATCCCACGTGCCACGGAGCAACTGGGACCGTGAGCCACAACTGCTGAGCCTGCGCATCTGGAGCCTGTGCCACGCAACGGGAGGGGCCACGATACAGAGAGGCCCGCGCACCGCAATGAAGAGTGGCCCCCGCTTGCCGCAACTAGAGAAAGCCCTCGCACGAAACGAAGACCCAACACAGCTAAATAAATAGATAAATAAATAAATAAAGTAGCTATTAATTTTTAAAAAAGGGGATGACAAATATCCTATGATATCATTTATACATGTTATCCTAAGATTGCTACCAATGAACATATTTCCACAAAAAAAGACACTCACAGACTTATCAAATAAACTAATGGTTAGCCAAAATGAAAGGTGGGAGGATGGGTAAATTAGGACTATGGCGCTAACATACATATAGTAATGTTTGTTAAATGTATATAAACATATAACATATAAACTATATAATTTATATAATCACAATACCTTTAAAATATACATTCTGTAATCACATACATGCTAACAGGATCCGAAGATGAACAGACATATGTATGAATCATGGAGCAGATTCTGTACAGCCAGACAATGAAAACACTCTAATCAAATTTACTCCGATAAGAAATAGAAATTAAATTTAAAAAACAAACAGAAGTAAGGAGACATAAACTTCTCGGGGCTTCTCCCAGCACATTCCACTCTAACTCACAACCTCGGAACACTACCTAGAGGAAGACTCTGTTGCCCTAGTAACAAGAGTTGAGAACGTAATAATGCTGCCGCCTTGTGGCTGTTTCCCACAACAGCAGCTTTATACCCAGTGCCTATTGTTGCTTAATAGTCACAAGGACTGCAGGGCACTAAATGACACCTGCCTTCAAAAAAGGCCCTGGGGTAGGGAATAGGCAAGAAAATTCAAGACATGAGAAAATTTTCAAGAAGTCAATAAGAGGAGGGAAGTTGTACTCACTCTTTAAAAAAAAGGAAAAGAAAAAATAGGACATGCCTAAAGCTCAGTATAAGGAATTATAAGCCACAGGCAAATTCAAATTCAAAAAGGTTTCAGCTCACACCAGTCATGACCACCAGCAAAACGTTTACAAACTATAAATGCTGAAGGGGTTTTAGAGAACTGTGTACCTTCTAGCTGCTGGTGGGATGTAAAGTGGTAACAGCACTAACGCAAACTGAATCGAGCTGCTTTACAAGGTAAAAACTGAGCTACCATATGATGCGGCAGGGCACCTTTTGGGCCTATAACCTAAGACCACCAGAATCGGAAAGACAGAGGCAGGCAAATGTGCACTGCAGCAATATTGAAATAGCCAAGAAATGGAAGCAAAAAAAGATCCATAAACAGATGAATGGACAAAGAAGAAGTGGTATATGGACAGAATGGAATAGTAGCCTCGGAAAAAAAATGAACAATGCCGTGTTCAGGACTACAGTTGAGCCTAGAAATAATCATATAAGGTTAAGTAAGTCAAAAAGGTATGACAAATATCCTATGATATCATTTATACATGTTATCCTAAGATTGCTACCAATGAACATATTTCCACAAAAACAGACACTCACAGACTTATCAAATAAACTAATGGTTAGCCAAAATGAAAGGTGGGAGGATGGGTAAATTAGGACTATGGCGTTTACATACATATACTAATGTATGTTAAATGTATATAAACATATAACAGATAAACTATATGAATTATATAATCACCAATACCTTTAAAATATACATTGTGTAATCACATACATGCTAACAGGATCCGAAGATGAACAGACATATGTATGAATCATTGAGCCGATTCTGTACAGCCAGACAATCAAAACACTCTAATCAAATTTACTCCGATAAGAAATAGAAATTAAATTTAAAAAACAAACATATGTAAGGAGACATAAACTTCTCCGGGCTTCTCCCTGCACATTCCACTCTATTTTACAACCTCGGAACACTACCTAGAGGAAGACTGTGTTGCCCTAGTAACAAGAGTTGAGAACGTAATAATGCTGCCGCCTTGTGGCTGTTTCCCACAACAGCAGCTTTATACCCAGTGCCAATTGTTGCTTAATAGTCACAAGGACTGCAGGGCTCTAAATGACACCTGCCCTCAAAAAATGCCCTGCGGTAGGGAATAGGCAAGAAAATTCAAGACATGAGAAAATTTTCAAGAAGTCAATAAGAGGAGGGAAGTTGTACTCACTCTTTAAAAAAAAGGAAAAGAAAAAAAAGGACATGCCTAAACCTCAGTATAAGGAATTATAAGCCACAGGCAAATTCAAATTCAAAAAGGTTTCAGCTCACACCAGTCATGACCACCAGCAAAAAGTTTACAAACTATAAATGCTGAAGGGGTTTTAGAGAACTGTGTACCTTCTAGCTGCTGGTGGGATGTAAAGTGGTAACAGCACTAACGCAAACTGAATCGAGCTGCTTTACAAGGTAAAAACTGAGCTACCATATGATGCGGCAGGGCACCTTTTGGGCCTATAACCTAAGACCACCAGAATCGGAAAGACAGAGGCAGGCAAATGTGCACTGCAGCAATATTGAAATAGCCAAGAAATGGAAGCAAAAAAAGATCCATAAACAGATGAATGGACAAAGAAGAAGTGGTATATGGACAGAATGGAATAGTAGCCTCGGAAAAAAAATGAACAATGCCGTGTTCAGGACTACAGTTGAGCCTAGAAATAATCATATAAGGTTAAGTAAGTCAAAAAGGTATGACAAATATCCTATGATATCATTTATACATGTTATCCTAAGATTGCTACCAATGAACATATTTCCAGAAAAACAGACACTCACAGACTTATCAAATAAACTAATGGTTAGCCAAAATGAAAGGTGGGAGGATGGGTAAATTAGGACTATGGCGTTTACATACATATACTAATGTATGTTAAATGTATATAAACATATAACAGATAAACTATATGAATTATATAATCACCAATACCTTTAAAATATACATTGTGTAATCACATACATGCTAACAGGATCCGAAGATGAACAGACATATGTATGAATCATTGAGCCGATTCTGTACAGCCAGACAATCAAAACACTCTAATCAAATTTACTCCGATAAGAAATAGAAATTAAATTTAAAAAACAAACATATGTAAGGAGACATAAACTTCTCCGGGCTTCTCCCAGCACATTCCACTCTAATTTATAACCTCGGAACACTACCTAGAGGAAGACTCTGTTGCCCTAGTAACAAGAGTTGAGAACGTAATAATGCTGCCGCCTTGTGGCTGTTTCCCACAACAGCAGCTTTATACCCAGTGCCAATTGTTGCTTAATAGTCACAAGGACTGCAGGGCTCTAAATGACACCTGCCCTCAAAAAATGCCCTGCGGTAGGGAATAGGCAAAAAAATTCAAGACATGAGAAAATTTTCAAGAAGTCAATAAGAGGAGGGAAGTTGTACTCACTCTTTAAAAAAAGGAAATGAAAAAAGAGGACATGCCTAAAGCTCAGTATAAGGAATTATTAGCCACAGGCAAATTCAAATTCAAAAAGGTTTCAGCTCACACCAATCATGACCATCAGCAAAAAGTCTACAAACTATAAATGCTGAAGGGGTTTTAGAGAACTGTGTACCTTCTAGCTGCTGGTGGGATGTAAAGTGATAACAGCTCTAACGCAAACTGAATCGAGCTGCTTTACAGGGTAAAAACTGAGCTACCATATGATGCGGCAGGGCACCTTTTGGGCCTTTAACTTAAGACCACCAGAATCGGAAAGACAGAGGCAGGCAAATGTGCACTGCAGCAATATTGAAATAGCCAAGAAATGGAAACAAAAAAAGATCCATAAACAGATGAATGGACAAAGAAGAAGTGGTATATCGACAGAATGGAATAGTAGCCTCGGGAACAAAATGAACAATGCCGTGTTCAGGACTACAGTTGAGCCTAGAAATAATCATATAAGGTTAAGTAAGTCAATAGGGTATGACAGGGGCTTCCCTGGTGGCGCAGTGGTTGAGAATCTGCCTGCTAATGCAGGGGACGCGGGTTCGAGCCCTGGTCTGGGAGGATCCCACGTGCCACGGAGCAACTGGGACCGTGAGCCACAACTGCTGAGCCTGCGCATCTGGAGCCTGTGACCCGTAACGGGAGGGGCCACGATAGTGAGAGGCCTGCGCACCGCAATGAAGAGTGGCTCCAGCTTGCCGCAACTAGAGAAAGCCCTCGCACGAAACGAAGACCCAACACAGCTAAATAAATAGATAAATAAATAAATAAATAAATAAAGTAGCTATTAATTTAAAAAAAAAAGGTATGACAAATATCCTATGATATCATTTACACATGTTATCCTAAGATTGCTACCAATGAACATATTTCCACAAAAAAAGACACTCACAGACTTATCAAATAAACTAATGGTTAGCCAAAATGAAAGGTGGGAGGATGGGTAAATTAGGACTATGTCGTTTACATACATATAGTAATGTTTGTTAAATGTATATAAACATATAACATATAAACTATATAAATTATATAATCACAATACCTTTAAAATATACATTCTGTAATCACATACATGCCAACAGGATCCGAAGATGCACAGACATATGTATGAATCATTGAGCAGATTCTGTACAGCCAGACAATCAAAACACTCTAATCAAATTTACTCCGATAAGAAATAGAAATTAAATTTAAAAAACAAACATAAGGAAGGAGACATAAAGTTCTGGGGGCTTGTCCCAGCACATTCCACTCTAGTTTACAACCTCGGAACACTACCTCCAGGAAGACTCTGTTGCCCTAGTAGCAAGAGTTGAGAACGTAATAATGCTGCCGCCTTGTGGCTGTTTCCCACAACAGCAGCTTTAAACCCAGTGCTAATGGTTGCTTACGAGTCACAAGGACTGCAGTGCTCTAAATGACACCTTCCCTCAAAAAAGGCCCTGGGGTAGGGAATAGGCAAGAAAATTCAACACATGAGAAATTTTTCAAGAAGTCAATATGAAGAGGGAAGTTGTACTCACTCTTTCACAAAAAAAGGAAAAGAAGAAAAAGGGGATGCCTAAAGCTCAGTATAAGGAATGATTAGCCACATGCCTATCCAACCTCCAAAAAGGTTTCAGCTCACACAGGTCAAATGGCCATCAGCAAAAAGTCCACAAACTATAAATGCTGAAGGGGTTTTAGAGAACTCTGTACCTCCTAGCTCTGGTGGGATCTAAAGTGGTAACAGCACTAACAAAAACGGAATGGAGCTGCTTTACAACGTAAAAACTGAGCTACCATATGATGCGACAGGGCGCCTTTTCAGCCTATTAACTAAGACCACCAGAATCGGAAAGACAGAGGCAGGCAAATGTGCACTGCAGCAATATTGAAATAGCCAAGACATGGAAGCAAAAAAAGGTCCATAAACAGATGAATGGACAAAGACGAAGTGGTATACGTACCAAATGGAATAGAAGCCTCGGGAACAAAATGAACAATGCCATTTTCAGGACTACAGTTGAGCCTAGAAATAATCATATAACGTTAAGTAAGTCAAAAGGGTATGACAGGGGCTTCCCTGGTGGCGCGGTGGTTGAGAATCTGCCTGCTAATGCAGGGGACGCGGGTTCGAGCCCTGGTCTGGGAGGATCCCACGTGCCACGGAGCAACTGGGACCGTGAGCCACAACTGCTGAGCCTGCGCATCTGGAGCCTGTGCCACGCAACGGGAGGGTCCACGATACAGAGAGGCCCGCGCACCGCAATGAAGAGTGGCCCCCGCTTGCCGCAACTAGAGAAAGCCCTCGCACGAAACGAAGACCCAACACAGCTAAATAAATAGATAAATAAATAAATAAAGTAGCTATTAATTTTAAAAAAAGGGGATGACAAATATCCTATGATATCATTTATACATGTTATCCTAAGATTGCTACCAATGAACATATTTCCACAAAAAAAGACACTCACAGACTTATCAAATAAACTAATGGTTAGCCAAAATGAAAGGTGGGAGGATGGGTAAATTAGGACTATGGCGCTAACATACATATAGTAATGTTTGTTAAATGTATATAAACATATAACATATAAACTATATAATTTATATAATCACAATACCTTTAAAATATACATTCTGTAATCACATACATGCCAGCAGGATCCGAAGATGAACAGACATATGTATGAATCATGGAGCAGATTCTGTACAGCCAGACAATCAAAACACTCTAATCAAATTTACTCCGATAAGAAATAGAAATTAAATTTAAAAAACAAACATATGTAAGGAGACATAAAGTTCTGGGGGCTTGTCCCAGCACATTCCACTCTAGTTTACAACCTCGGAACACTATCTCCTGTAAGACTCTGTTGCCCTAGTAGCAAGAGTTGAGAACGTAATAATGCTGCCGCCTTGTGGCTGTTTCCCACAACAGCAGCTTTAAACCCAGTGCTAATGGTTGCTTACGAGTCACAAGGACTGCAGGGCTCTAAATGACACCTGCCCTCAAAAAAGGCCCTGGGGTAGGGAATAGGCAAGAAAATTCAACACATGAGAAATTTTTCAAGAAGTCAATATGAAGAGGGAAGTTGTACTCACTCTTTATCAAAAATGGAAAAGAAAAAAAAGGATATGCTTAAAGCTCAGTATAAGGAATTATTAGCCACATGCAAATTCAAATTCAAAAAGGTTTCAGCTCACACCAGTCATGACCATCAGCAAAAAGACTACAAACTATAAATGCAGAAGGGGTTTTAGAAAAATGTGTACCTTCTAGCCGCTGGTGGGATGTAAAGTGGTAACAGCACTAACGAAAACTGAATGGAGCTGCTACAAAGGTAAAAATTGAGCTACCATATGATGCGGCAGGGCACCTTTTGGGCCTATAACCTAAGACCACCAGAATCGGAAAGACAGAGGCAGGGAAATGTGAACTGCAACAACATTGATATAGCCAAGACATGGAAGCAAAAAAAGGTCCATAAACAGATGAATGGACAAAGACGAAGTGGTGTACGTACCAAATGGAATACAAGCCTCGGGAACAAAATGAACAATGCCGTTTTCAGGACTACAGTTGAGCCTAGAAATAATCATATAACGTTAAGTAAGTCAAAAGGGTATGACAGGGGCTTCCCTGGTGGCGCGGTGGTTGAGAATCTGCCTGCTAATGCAGGGGATGCGGGTTCGAGCCCTGGTCTGGGAGGATCCCACGTGCCACGGAGCAACTGGGACCGTGAGCCACAACTGCTGAGCCTGCGCATCTGGAGCCTGTGCCCCGCAACGGGAGGGGCCACGATAGTGAGAGGCCCGCGCACCGCAATGAAGAGTGGCCCCCGCTTGCCGCAACTAGAGAAAGCCCTCGCACGAAACGAAGACCCAACACAGCTAAATAAATAGATAAATAAATAAATAAATAAATAAATAAATAAAGTTGCTATTAATTAAAAAAAAAGGGTATGACAAATATCCTATGATATCATTTATACATGTTATCCTAAGATTGCTACCAATGAACATATTTCCACAAAAAAAGACACTCACAGACTTATCAAATAAACTAATGGTTAGCCAAAATGAAAGGTGGGAGGATGGGTAAATTAGGACTATGGCGTTAACATACATATAGTAATGTTTGTTAAACGTATATAAACATATATCATATAAGCTATATAAATTATATAATCACAATATCTTTAAAATATACATTCTGTAATCACATACATGCTAACGGGATCCGAAGATGAACAGACATATGTATGAATCATTGAGCAGATTCTGTACAGCCAGACAATCAAAACACTCTAATCAAATTTACTCCGATAAGAAATAGAAATTAAATTTAAAAAAGAAACAGAAGTAAGGAGACATAAAGTTCTGGGGGCTTGTCCCAGCACATTCCACTCTAGTTTACAACCTCGGAACACTACCTCCAGGAAGACTCTGTTGCTCTAGTAACAAGAGTTGAGAACGTAATATTGCTGCCGCCTTGTGGCTGTTTCCCACAACAGCAGCTTTAACCCCAGTGCTAATGGTTGCTTAAGAGTCACAAGGACTGCAGGGCTCTAAATCACACCTGCCCTCAAAAAAGGCCCTGGGGTAGGGAATAGGTAAGAAAATTCAACACATGAGAAATTTTTCAAGAAGTCAATATGAAGAGGGAAGTTGTACTCACTCTTTAACAAAAAAAGGAAAAGAAGAAAAAGGGGATGCCTAAAGCTCAGTATAAGGAATTATTAGCCACATGCCTAAACAACCTCCAAAAAGGTTTCAGCTCACACCAGTCAAATGGCCATCAGCAAAAAGTCTACAAACTATAAATGCTGAAGGGGTTTTAGAGAACTCTGTACCTCCTAGCTCTGGTGGGATCTAAAGTGGTAACAGCACTAACAAAAACGGAATGGAGCTGCTTTACAAGGTAAAAACTGAGCTACCATATGATGCGACAGGGCACCTTTTGAGCCTATTAACTAAGACCACCAGAATCGGAAAGACAGAGGCAGGCAAATGTGCACTGCAGCAATATTGAAATAGCCAAGACATACAAGCAAAAAAACGGTCCATAAACAGATGAATGGACAAAGACGAAATGGTATACATACCAAATGGCATAGTAGCTTCGGGAACAAAATAAACAATGCCGTTTTCAGGACTACAGTTGAGCCTAGAAATAATCATATAAGGTTAAGTAAGTCAAAAGGGTATGACAAATATCCTATGATATCATTTATACATGTTATCCTAAGATTGCTACCAATGAACATATTTCCACAAAAACAGACACTCACAGACTTATCAAATAAACTAATGGTTAGCCAAAATGAAAGGTGGGAGGATGGGTAAAGTAGGACTATGGGGTTAACATACATATAGTAATGTTTGTTAAATGTATATAAACAAAAAACATACAAACTATATAAATTATATAATCACAATACCTTTAAAATATACATTCTGTAATTCCATACATGCTAACATGATCCGAAGAGGAACAGACATATGTGTGAATCATTGCGTAGATTCTGTACAGCCAGACAATCAAAACACTCTAATCAAATTTACTCTGATAAGAAATAGAAATTAAATTTAAAAAACAAACATAAGTAAGGAGACATAAAGTTCTGGGGGCTTGTCCCAGCACATTCCACTCTAGTTTACAACCTCGGAACACTACCTCCAGGAAGACTCTGTTGCCCTAGTAACAAGAATTGAGAATGTAATAATGCTGCTGCCTTGTGGCTCTTTCCCACAACAGCAGCTTTAAACACACTGCTAATGGTTGCTTCATAGTCACAAGGATTGCAGGGCTCTAAATGACACCTGCCCTCAAGAAATGCCCTGGAGTGGGGAATAGGCAAGAAAATTCAACACATGAGAAATTTTTCAAGAAGTCAATATGAAGAGGGAAGTTGTACTCACTCTTTATCAAAAAAAGGAAAAGAAAAAAAAGGACATGCTTAAAGCTCAGTATAAGGAATTATTAGCCACATGCAAATTCAAATTCAAAAAGGTTTCAGCTCACACCAGTCATGACCATCAGCAAAAAGACTACAAACTATAAATGCTTAAGGGGTTTGAGAAAAATGTGTACCTTCTAGCTGCTCGTGGGATGTAAAGTGGTAACAGCACTAACGAAAACTGAATGGAGCTGCTTTACAACGTAAAAACTGAGCTACCATATGATGCGACAGGGCACCATTTCAGCCTATTAACTAAGACCACCAGAATCGGAAAGACAGAGGCAGGCAAATGTGCACTGCAGCAATATTGAAATAGCCAAGACATGGAAGCAAAAAAAGGTCCATAAACAGATGAATGGACAAAGACAAAGTGGTATACGTACCAAATGGAATAGAAGCCTCGGGAACAAAATGAACAATGCCATTTTCAGGACTACAGTTGAGCCTAGAAATAATCATATAACGTTAAGTAAGTCAAAAGGGTATGACAGGGGCTTCCCTGGTGGCGCGGTGGTTGAGAATCTGCCTGCTAATGCAGGGGACGCGGGTTCGAGCCCTGGTCTGGGAGGATCCCACGTGCCACGGAGCAACTGGGACCGTGAGCCACAACTGCTGAGCCTGCGCATCTGGAGCCTGTGCCACGCAACGGGAGGGTCCACGATACAGAGAGGCCCGCGCACCGCGATGAAGAGTGGCCCCCGCTTGCCGCAACTAGAGAAAGCCCTCGCACGAAACGAAGACCCAACACAGCTAAATAAATAGATAAATAAATAAATAAAGTAGCTATTAATTTTAAAAAAAGGGGATGACAAATATCCTATGATATCATTTATACATGTTATCCTAAGATTGCTACCAATGAACATATTTCCACAAAAAAAGACACTCACAGACTTATCAAATTAACTAATGGTTAGCCAAAATGAAAGGTGGGAGGATGGGTAAATTAGGACTATGGCGCTAACATACATATAGTAATGTTTGTTAAATGTATATAAACATATAACATATAAACTATATAATTTATATAATCACAATACCTTTAAAATATACATTCTGTAATCACATACATGCTAACAGGATCCGAAGATGAACAGACATATGTATGAATCATGGAGCAGATTCTGTACAGCCAATCAAAACACTCTAATCAAATTTACTCCGATAAGAAATAGAAATTAAATTTAAAAAACAAACATATGTAAGGAGACATAAAGTTCTGGGGGCTTGTCCCAGCACATTCCACTCTAGTTTACAACCTCGGAACACTACCTCCTGGAAGACTCTGTTGCCCTAGTAGCAAGAGTTGAGAACGTAATAATGCTGCCGCCTTGTGGCTGTTTCCCACAACAGCAGCTTTAAACCCAGTGCTAATGGTTGCTTACGAGTCACAAGCACTGCAGGGCTCTAAATGACACCTGCCCTCAAAAAAGGCCCTGGGGTAGGGAATAGGCAAGAAAATTCAACACATGAGAAATTTTTCAAGAAGTCAATATGAAGAGAGAAGTTGTACTCACTCTTTAACAAAAAAAGGACAAGAAGAAAAAGGGGATGCCTAAAGCTCAGTATAAGGAATTATTAGCCACATGCCTATCCAACCTCCAAAAAGGTTTCAGCTCACACAGGTCAAATGGCCATCAGCAAAAAGTCCACAAACTATAAATGCAGAAGGGGTTTTAGAGAACTCTGTACCTCCTAGCTCTGGTGGGATCTAAAGTGGTAACAGCACTAACAAAAACGGAATGGAGCTGCTTTACAAGGTAAAAACTGAGCTACCATATGATGCGACAGGGCACCTTTTCAGCCTATTAACTAAGACCACCAGAATCGGAAAGACAGAGGCAGGCAAATGTGCACTGCAGCAATATTGAAATAGCCAAGACATACAAGCAATAAAAAGGTCCATAAACAGATGAATGGACAAAGACCAAATGGTATACGTACCAAATGGAATAGTGGCCTCGCGAACAAAATGAACAATGCCGTTTTCAGGACTACAGTTGAGCCTAGAAATAATCATATAGGGTTAAGTAAGTCACAAGGGTATGACAAATATCCTATGATATCATTTATACATGTTATCCTAAGATTGCTACCAATGAACATATTTCCACAAAAAAAGACACTCACAGACTTATCAAAGAAACTAATGGTTAGCCAAAATGAAAGGTGGGAGGTTGGGTAAATTAGGACTATGGCGTTTACATACATATACTAATGTATGTTAAATGTATATAAACATATAACAGATAAACTATATGAATTATATAATCACCAATACCTTTAAAATATACATTCTGTAATCACATACATGCTAACAGGATCCGAAGATGAACAGACATATGTATGAATCATTGAGACGATTCTGTACAGCAGACAATCAAAACACTCTAATCAAGTTTACTCCGATAAGAAATAGAAATTAAATTTAAAAAACAAACATAAGTAAGGAGACATAAACTTCTCGGGGCTTCTCACTGCACATTCCACTCTATTTTACAACCTCGGAACACTACCTAGAGGAAGACTGTGTTGCCCTAGTAAGAAGAGTTGAGAACGTAATAATGCTGCCGCCTTGTGGCTGTTTCCCACAACAGCAGCTTTATACCCAGTGCCAATTGTTGCTTAATAGTCACAAGGACTGCAGGGCTCTAAATGACACCTGCCCTCAAAAAATGCCCTGCGGTAGGGAATAGGCAAGAAAATTCAAGACATGAGAAAATTTTCAAGAAGTCAATAAGAGGAGGGAAGTTGTACTCACTCTTTAAAAAAAAGGAAAAGAAAAAAAAGGACATGCCTAAACCTCAGTATAAGGAATTATAAGCCACAGGCAAATTCAAATTCAAAAAGGTTTCAGCTCACACCAGTCATGACCACCAGCAAAAAGTTTACAAACTATAAATGCTGAAGGGGTTTTAGAGAACTGTGTACCTTCTAGCTGCTGGTGGGATGTAAAGTGGTAACAGCACTAACGCAAACTTAATCGAGCTGCTTTACAAGGTAAAAACTGAGCTACCATATGATGCGGCAGGGCACCTTTTGGGCCTATAACCTAAGACCACCAGAATCGGAAAGACAGAGGCAGGCAAATGTGCACTGCAGCAATATTGAAATAGCCAAGAAATGGAAGCAAAAAAAGATCCATAAACAGATGAATGGACAAAGAAGAAGTGGTATATGGACAGAATGGAATAGTAGCCTCGGAAAAAAAATGAACAATGCCGTGTTCAGGACTACAGTTGAGCCTAGAAATAATCATATAAGGTTAAGTAAGTCAAAAAGGTATGACAAATATCCTATGATATCATTTATACATGTTATCCTAAGATTGCTACCAATGAACATATTTCCAGAAAAACAGACACTCACAGACTTATCAAATAAACTAATGGTTAGCCAAAATGAAAGGTGGGAGGATGGGTAAATTAGGACTATGGCGTTTACATACATATACTAATGTATGTTAAATGTATATAAACATATAACAGATAAACTATATGAATTATATAATCACCAATACCTTTAAAATATACATTGTGTAATCACATACATGCTAACAGGATCCGAAGATGAACAGACATATGTATGAATCATTGAGCCGATTCTGTACAGCCAGACAATCAAAACACTCTAATCAAATTTACTCCGATAAGAAATAGAAATTAAATTTAAAAAACAAACATATGTAAGGAGACATAAACTTCTCCGGGCTTCTCCCAGCACATTCCACTCTAATTTATAACCTCGGAACACTACCTAGAGGAAGACTCTGTTGCCCTAGTAACAAGAGTTGAGAACGTAATAATGCTGCCGCCTTGTGGCTGTTTCCCACAACAGCAGCTTTATACCCAGTGCCAATTGTTGCTTAATAGTCACAAGGACTGCAGGGCTCTAAATGACACCTGCCCTCAAAAAATGCCCTGCGGTAGGGAATAGGCAAAAAAATTCAAGACATGAGAAAATTTTCAAGAAGTCAATAAGAGGAGGGAAGTTGTACTCACTCTTTAAAAAAAGGAAAAGAAAAAAGAGGACATGCCTAAAGCTCAGTATAAGGAATTATTAGCCACAGGCAAATTCAAATTCAAAAAGGTTTCAGCTCACACCAATCATGACCATCAGCAAAAAGTCTACAAACTATAAATGCTGAAGTGGTTTTAGAGAACTGTGTACCTTCTAGCTGCTGGTGGGATGTAAAGTGATAACAGCTCTAACGCAAACTGAATCGAGCTGCTTTACAGGGTAAAAACTGAGCTACCATATGATGCGGCAGGGCACCTTTTGGGCCTTTAACTTAAGACCACCAGAATCGGAAAGACAGAGGCAGGCAAATGTGCACTGCAGCAATATTGAAATAGCCAAGAAATGGAAACAAAAAAAGATCCATAAACAGATGAATGGACAAAGAAGAAGTGGTATATCGACAGAATGGAATAGTAGCCTCGGGAACAAAATGAACAATGCCGTGTTCAGGACTACAGTTGAGCCTAGAAATAATCATATAAGGTTAAGTAAGTCAATAGGGTATGACAGGGGCTTCCCTGGTGGCGCAGTGGTTGAGAATCTGCCTGCTAATGCAGGGGACGCGGGTTCGAGCCCTGGTCTGGGAGGATCCCACGTGCCACGGAGCAACTGGGACCGTGAGCCACAACTGCTGAGCCTGCGCATCTGGAGCCTGTGACCCGTAACGGGAGGGGCCACGATAGTGAGAGGCCTGCGCACCGCAATGAAGAGTGGCTCCAGCTTGCCGCAACTAGAGAAAGCCCTCGCACGAAACGAAGACCCAACACAGCTAAATAAATAGATAAATAAATAAATAAATAAATAAAGTAGCTATTAATTTAAAAAAAAAAGGTATGACAAATATCCTATGATATCATTTACACATGTTATCCTAAGATTGCTACCAATGAACATATTTCCACAAAAAAAGATACTCACAGACTTATCAAATAAACTAATGGTTAGCCAAAATGAAAGGTGGGAGGATGGGTAAATTAGGACTATGGCGTTTACATACATATAGTAATGTTTGTTAAATGTATATAAACATATAACATATAAACTATATAAATTATATAATCACAATACCTTTAAAATATACATTCTGTAATCACATACATGCCAACAGGATCCGAAGATGCACAGACATATGTATGAAACATTGAGCAGATTCTGTACAGCCAGACAATCAAAACACTCTAATCAAATTTACTCCGATAAGAAATAGAAATTAAATTTAAAAAACAAACATAAGGAAGGAGACATAAAGTTCTGGGGGCTTGTCCCAGCACATTCCACTCTAGTTTACAACCTCGGAACACTACCTCCAGGAAGACTCTGTTGCCCTAGTAGCAAGAGTTGAGAACGTAATAATGCTGCCGCCTTGTGGCTGTTTCCCACAACAGCAGCTTTAAACCCAGTGCTAATGGTTGCTTACGAGTCACAAGGACTGCAGTGCTCTAAATGACACCTTCCCTCAAAAAAGGCCCTGGGGTAGGGAATAGGCAAGAAAATTCAACACATGAGAAATTTTTCAAGAAGTCAATATGAAGAGGGAAGTTGTACTCACTCTTTAACAAAAAAAGGAAAAGAAGAAAAAGGGGATGCCTAAAGCTCAGTATAAGGAATGATTAGCCACATGCCTATCCAACCTCCAAAAAGGTTTCAGCTCACACAGGTCAAATGGCCATCAGCAAAAAGTCCACAAACTATAAATGCTGAAGGGGTTTTAGAGAACTCTGTACCTCCTAGCTCTGGTGGGATCTAAAGTGGTAACAGCACTAACAAAAACGGAATGGAGCTGCTTTAGAAGGTAAAAACTGAGCTACCATATGATGCGACAGGGCACCTTTTGAGCCTATTAACTAAGACCACCAGAATCGGAAAGACAGAGGCAGGCAAATGTGCACTGCAGCAATATTGAAATAGCCAAGACATGGAAGCAAAAAAAGGTCCATAAACAGATGAATGGACAAAGACGAAGTGGTATACGTACCAAATGGAATAGAAGCCTCGGGAACAAAATGAACAATGCCATTTTCAGGACTACAGTTGAGCCTAGAAATAATCATATAACGTTAAGTAAGTCAAAAGGGTATGACAGGGGCTTCCCTGGTGGCGCGGTGGTTGAGAATCTGCCTGCTAATGCAGGGGATGCGGGTTCGAGCCCTGGTCTGGGAGGATCCCACGTGCCACGGAGCAACTGGGACCGTGAGCCACAACTGCTGAGCCTGCGCATCTGGAGCCTGTGCCACGCAACGGGAGGGTCCACGATACAGAGAGGCCCGCGCACCGCGATGAAGAGTGGCCCCCGCTTGCCGCAAGTAGAGAAAGCCCTCGCACGAAACGAAGACCCAACACAGCTAAATAAATAGATAAATAAATAAATAAATAAATAAATAAATAAAGTTGCTATTAATTAAAAAAAAAGGGGATGACAAATATCCTATGATATCATTTATACATGTTATCCTAAGATTGCTACCAATGAACATATTTCCACAAAAAAAGACACTCACAGACTTATCAAATAAACTAATGGTTAGCCAAAATGAAAGGTGGGAGGATGGGTAAATTAGGACTATGGCGTTAACATACATATAGTAATGTTTGTTAAACGTATATAAACATATAACATATAAGCTATATAAATTATATAATCACAATATCTTTAAAATATACATTCTGTAATCACATACATGCTAACGGGATCCGAAGATGAACAGACATATGTATGAATCATTGAGCAGATTCTGTACAGCCAGACAATCAAAACACTCTAATCAAATTTACTCCGATAAGAAATAGAAATTAAATTTAAAAAAGAAACAGAAGTAAGGAGACATAAAGTTCTGGGGGCTTGTCCCAGCACATTCCACTCTAGTTTACAACCTCGGAACACTACCTCCAGGAAGACTCTGTTGCTCTAGTAACAAGAGTTGAGAACGTAATATTGCTGCCGCCTTGTGGCTGTTTCCCACAACAGCAGCTTTAACCCCAGTGCTAATGGTTGCTTAAGAGTCACAAGGACTGCAGGGCTCTAAATGACACCTGCCCTCAAAAAAGGCCCTGGTGTAGGGAATAGGTAAGAAAATTCAACACATGAGAAATTTTTCAAGAAGTCAATATGAAGAGGGAAGTTGTACTCACTCTTTAAAAAAAAAAGGAAAAGAAGAAAAAGGGGATGCCTAAAGCTCAGTATAAGGAATTATTAGCCACATGCCTAAACAACCTCCAAAAAGGTTTCAGCTCACACCAGTCAAATGGCCATCAGCAAAAAGTCTACAAACTATAAATGCTGAAGGGGTTTTAGAGAACTCTGTACCTCCTAGCTCTGGTGGGATCTAAAGTGGTAACAGCACTAACAAAAACGGAATGGAGCTGCTTTACAAGGTAAAAACTGAGCTACCATATGATGCGACAGGGCACCTTTTGAGCCTATTAACTAAGACCACCAGAATCGGAAAGACAGAGGCAGGCAAATGTGCACTGCAGCAATATTGAAATAGCCAAGACATACAAGCAAAAAAAAGGTCCATAAACAGATGAATGGACAAAGACGAAATGGTATACATACCAAATGGAACAGTAGCTTCGGGAACAAAATAAACAATGCCGTTTTCAGGACTACAGTTGAGCCTAGAAATAATCATATAAGGTTAAGTAAGTCAAAAGGGTATGACAAATATCCTATGATATCATTTATACATGTTATCCTAAGATTGCTACCAATGAACATATTTCCACAAAAACAGACACTCACAGACTTATCAAATAAACTAATGGTTAGCCAAAATGAAAGGTGGGAGGATGGGTAAAGTAGGACTATGGCGTTTACATACATATACTAATGTATGTTAAATGTATATAAACATATAACAGATAAACTATATGAATTATATAATCACCAATACCTTTAAAATATACATTGTGTTATCACATACATGCTAACAGGATCCGAAGATGAACAGACATATGTATGAATCATTGAGCCGATTCTGTACAGCCAGACAATCAAAACGCTCTAATCAAATTTACTCCGATAAGAAATAGAAATTAAATTTAAAAAACAAACATATGTAAGGAGACATAAACTTCTCCGGGCTTCTCCCAGCACATTCCACTCTAATTTATAACCTCGGAACACTACCTAGAGGAAGACTCTGTTGCCCTAGTAACAAGAGTTGAGAACGTAATAATGCTGCCGCCTTGTGGCTGTTTCCCACAACAGCAGCTTTATACCCAGTGCCAATTGTTGCTTAATAGTCACAAGGACTGCAGGGCTCTAAATGACACCTGCCCTCAAAAAATGCCCTGCGGTAGGGAATAGGCAAAAAAATTCAAGACATGAGAAAATTTTCAAGAAGTCAATAAGAGGAGGGAAGTTGTACTCACTCTTTAAAAAAAAGGAAAAGAAAAAAGAGGACATGCCTAAAGCTCAGTATAAGGAATTATTAGCCACAGGCAAATTCAAATTCAAAAAGGTTTCAGCTCACACCAATCATGACCATCAGCAAAAAGTCTACAAACTATAAATGCTGAAGGGGTTTTAGAGAACTGTGTACCTTCTAGCTGCTGGTGGGATGTAAAGTGATAACAGCTCTAACGCAAACTGAATCGAGCTGCTTTACAGGGTAAAAACTGAGCTACCATATGATGCGGCAGGGCACCTTTTGGGCCTATAACTTAAGACCACCAGAATCGGAAAGACAGAGGCAGGCAAATGTGCACTGCAGCAATATTGAAATAGCCAAGAAATGGAAACAAAAAAAGATCCATAAACAGATGAATGGACAAAGAAGAAGTGGTATATCGACAGAATGGAATAGTAGCCTCGGGAACAAAATGAACAATGCCGTGTTCAGGACTACAGTTGAGCCTAGAAATAATCATATAAGGTTAAGTAAGTCAATAGGGTATGCCAGGGGCTTCCCTGGTGGCGCAGTGGTTGAGAATCTGCCTGCTAATGCAGGGGACGCGGGTTCGAGCCCTGGTCTGGGAGGATCCCACGTGCCACGGAGCCACTGGGACCGTGAGCCACAACTGCTGAGCCTGCGCATCTGGAGCCTGTGACCCGTAACGGGAGGGGCCACGAGAGTGAGAGGCCTGCGCACCGCAATGAAGAGTGGCTCCCGCTTGCCGCAACTAGAGAAAGCCCTCGCACGAAACGAAGACCCAACACAGCTAAATAAATAGATAAATAAATAAATAAATAAATAAATTATGTAGCTATTAATTTAAAAAAAAAGGTATGACAAATATCCTATGATATCATTTACACATGTTATCCTAAGATTGCTACCAATGAACATATTTCCACAAAAAAAGACACTCACAGACTTATCAAATAAACTAATGGTTAGCCAAAATGAAAGGTGGGAGGATGGGTAAATTAGGACTATGGCGTTTACATACATATAGTAATGTTTGTTAAATGTATATAAACAAAAAACATACAAACTATATAAATTATATAATCACAATACCTTTAAAATATACATTCTGTAATTCCATACATGCTAACATGATCCGAAGAGGAACAGACATTTGTGTGAATCATTGAGTAGATTCTGTACAGCCAGACAATCAAAACACTCTAATCAAATTTACTCCGATAAGAAATAGAAATTAAATTTAAAAAACAAACATAAGTAAGGAGACATAAAGTTCTGGGGGCTTGTCCCAGCACATTCCACTCTAGTTTACAACCTCGGAACACTACCTCCAGGAAGACTCTGTTGCCCTAGTAACAAGAATTGAGAATGTAATAATGCTGCTGCCTTGTGGCTCTTTCCCACAACAGCAGCTTTAAACACACTGCTAATGGTTGCTTCATAGTCACAAGGATTGCAGGGCTCTAAATGACACCTGCCCTCAAGAAATGCCCTGGAGTGGGGAATAGGCAAGAAAATTCAACACATGAGAAATTTTTCAAGAAGTCAATATGAAGAGGGAAGTTGTACTCACTCTTTATCAAAAAAAGGAAAAGAAAAAGAAGGACATGCTTAAAGCTCAGTATAAGGAATTATTAGCCACATGCAAATTCAAATTCAAAAAGGTTTCAGCTCACACCAGTCATGACCATCAGCAAAAAGACTACAAACTATAAATGCTTAAGGGGTTTGAGAGAAATGTGTACCTTCTAGCTGCTCGTGGGATGTAAAGTGGTAACAGCACTAACGAAAACTGAATGGAGGTGCTACAAAGGTAAAAATTGAGCTACCATATGATGCGGCAGGGCACCTTTTGGGCCTATAACCTAAGACCACCAGAATCGGAAAGACAGAGGCAGGCAAATGTGAACTGCAACAACATTGATATAGCCAAGACATGGAAGCAAAAAAAAGGTCCATAAACAGATGAATGGACAAAGACGAAGTGGTATACGTACCAAATGGAATAGAAGCCTCGGGAACAAAATGAACAATGCCGTTTTCAGGACTACAGTTGAGCCTAGAAATAATCATATAAGGTTAAGTAAGTCAAAAGGGTATGACAGGGGCTTCCCTGGTGGCGCAGTGATAGAGAATCTGCCTGCTAATGCAGGGGACGCGGGTTCGAGCCCTGGTCTGGGAGGATCCCACGTGCCACAGAGCAACTGGGACCGTGAGCCACAACTGCTGAGCCTGCGCATCTGGAGCCTGTGCCCCGCAACGGAAGGGGCCACGATAGTGAGAGGCCCGCGCACCGCAATGAAGAGTGGCCCCCGCTTGCCGCAACTAGAGAAAGCCCTCGCACGAAACGAAGACCCAACACAGCTAAATAAATAGATAAATAAATAAATAAAGTAGCTATTAATTAAAAAAAAGGGTATGACAAATATCCTATGATATCATTTATACAAGTTATCCTAAGATTGCTACCAATGAACATATTTCCACAAAAAAAGACACTCACAGACTTATCAAATAAACTAATGGTTAGCCAAAATGAAAGGTGGCAGGATGGGTAAATTAGGACTATGGTGTTAACATACATATAGTAATGTTTGTTAAATGTATATAAACATATAACATATAAACTATATAAATTATATAATCACAATACCTTTAAAATATACATTCTGTAATCACATACATGCTAACAGGATCCGAAGATGAACAGACATATGTATGAATCATTGAGCAGATTCTGTACAGCCAGACAATCAAAACACTCTAATCAAATTTACTCTGATAAGAAATAGAAATTAAATTTAAAAAACAAACATATGTAAGTAGACATAAAGTTCTGGGGGCTTGTCCCAGCACATTCCACTCTAGTTTACAACCTCGGAACACTACCTCCAGGAAGACTCTGTTGCCCTAGTAGCAAGAGTTGAGAACGTAATAATGCTGCCGCCTTGTGGCTGTTTCCCACAACAGCAGCTTTAAACCCAGTGCTAATGGTTGCTTACGAGTCACAAGGACTGCAGGACTCTAAATGACACCTGCCCTCAAAAAAGGCCCTGGGGTAGGGAATAGGCAAGAAAATTCAACACATGAGAAATTTTTCAAGAAGTCAATATGAAGAGGGAAGTTGTACTCACTCTTTAACAAAAAAAGGAAAAGAAGAAAAAGGGGATGCCTAAAGCTCAGTATAAGGAATTATTAGCCACATGCCTATCCAACCTCCAAAAAGGTTTCAGCTCACACAGCTCAAATGGCCATCAGCAAAAAGTCCACAAACTATAAATGCAGAAGGGGTTTTAGAGAACTCTGTACCTCCTAGCTCTGGTGGGATCTAAAGTGGTAACAGCACTAACAAAAACGGAATGGAGATGCTTTACAAGGTAAAAATTGAGATACCATATGATGCGACAGGGCACCTTTTGAGCCTATTAACTAAGACCACCAGAATCGGAAAGACAGAGGCAGGCAAATGTGCACTGCAGCAATATTGAATTAGCCAAGACATGGAAGCAAAAAAAAGGTCCATAAACAGATGAATGGACAAAGACGAAGTGGTATACGTACCAAAAGGAATAGAAGCCTCGGGAACAAAATGAACAATGCCGTTTTCAGGGCTACAGTTGAGCCTAGAAATACTCATATAAGGTTAAGTAAGTGAAAAGGATATGACAGGAACTTCCCTGGTGGCGCAGTGGTTGAGAATCTGCCTGCTAATGCAGGGGACGCGGGTTCGAGCCCTGGTCTGGGAGGATCCCACGTGCCACGGAGCAACTGGGACCATGAGCCACAACTGCTGAGCCTGCGCACCTGGAGCCTGTGCCCCGCAATGGGAGGGGCCACGATAGTGAGAGGCCCGCGCACCGCAATGAAGAGTGGCCCCCGCTTGCCGCAACTAGAGAAAGCCCTCCCACGAAACAAGACACAACACAGCTAAATAAACAGATAAATAAATAAATAAAGTAGCTATTAATTAAAAAAAAAGGGGATGACAAATATCCTATGATATCATTTATACATGTTATCCTAAGATTGCTACCAATGAACATATTTCCACAAAAACAGACACTCACAGACTTATCAAATAAACTAATGGTTAGCCAAAATGAAAGGTGGGAGGATGGGTAAATTAGGACTATGGCGTTTACATACATATAGTAATGTTTGTTAAATGTATATAAACATATAACATATAAAATATAAATTATATAATCACAATACCTTTAAAATATACATTCTGTAATCATATACATGCTAACAGGATCCGAAGATGAACAAGACATATGTATGAATCATTGGGCAGATTCTGTACATCCAGACAATCAAAACACTGTAATGAAATTTACTCCGATAAGAAATAGAAATTAAATTTAAAAAACAAACATAAGTAAGGAGACATAAAGTTCTGGGGGCTTGTCCCAGCACATTCCACTCTAGTTTACAACCTCAGAACACTATCTCCAGGAAGACTCTGTTGCCCTAGTAACAAGAGTTGAGAACGTAATAATGCTGCCGCCTTGTGGCTGTTTCCCACAACAGCAGCTTTATACCCAGTGCCAATTGTTGCTTAATAGTCACAAGGACTGCAGGGCTCTAAATGACACCTGCCCTCAAAAAATGCCCTGCGGTAGGGAATAGGCAAGAAAATTCAAGACATGAGAAAATTTTCAAGAAGTCAATAAGAGGAGGGAAGTTGTACTCACTCTTTAAAAAAAAGGAAAAGAAAAAAAAGGACATGCCTAAAGCTCAGTATAAGGAATTATAAGCCACAGGCAAATTCAAATTCAAAAAGGTTTCAGCTCACACCAGTCATGACCACCAGCAAAAAGTTTACAAACTATAAATGCTGAAGGGGTTTTAGAGAACTGTGTACCTTCTAGCTGCTGGTGGGATGTAAAGTGGTAACAGCACTAACGCAAACTGAATCGAGCTGCTTTACAAGGTAAAAACTGAGCTACCATATGATGCGGCAGGGCACCTTTTCGGCCTATAACCTAAGACCACCAGAATCGGAAAGACAGAGGCAGGCAAATGTGCACTGCAGCAATATTGAAATAGCGAAGAAATGGAAGCAAAAAAAGATCCATAACCAGATGAATGGACAAAGAAGAAGTGTTATATGGACAGAATGGAATAGTAGCTTCGGAAAAAAATTAAACAATGCCGTGTTCAGGACTACAGTTGAGCCTAGAAATCATCATATAAGGTTAAGTAAGTCAAAAGGGTATGACAAATATCCTATGATATCATTTATACATGTTATCCTAAGATTGCTACCAATGAACATATTTCCACAAAAAAAGACACTCACAGACTTATCAAATAAACTAATGGTTAGCCAAAATGAAAGGTGGGAGGATGTGTAAATTAGGACTATGGCGTTAACATACATATAGTAATGTTTGTTAAATGTATATAAACAAATACCATATAAACTATATAAATTATATAATCACAATACCTTTAAAATATACATTCTGTAATTCCATACATGCTAACAGGATCCGAAGATGAACAAGACATCTGTATGAATCATTGCGCAGATTCTGTACAGCCAGACAATCAAAACACTCTAATCAAATTTACTCCGATAAGAAATAGAAATTAAATTTAAAAAACAAACAGAAGTAAGGAGACATAAACTTCTCGGGGCTTCTCCCAGCACATTCCACTCTAGTTTACAACCTCGGAACACTACCTCCTGGAAAACTCTGTTGCCCTAGTAACAAGAATTGAGAAGATAATAATGCTGCTGCCTTGTGGCTGTTTCCCACAACAGCAGCTTTAAACCCACTGCTAATGGTTGCTTCATAGTCACAAGGATTGCAGGGCTCTAAATGACACCTGCCCTCAAGAAATGCCCTGGAGTGGGGAATAGGCAAGAAAATTCAACACATGAGAAATTTTTCAAGAAGTCAATATGAAGAGGGAAGTTGTACTCACTCTTTATCAAAAAAAGGAAAAGAAAAAAAAGGATATGCTTAAAGCTCAGTATAAGGAATTATTAGCCACATGCAAATTCAAATTCAAAAAGGTTTCAGCTCACACCAGTCATGACCATCAGCAAAAAGACTACAAACTATAAATGCTTAAGGGGTTTGAGAAAAATGTGTACCTTCTAGCTGCTGGTGGGATGTAAAGTGGTAACAGCACTAACGAAAACTGAATGGAGCTGCTACAAAGGTAAAAATTGAGCTACCATATGATGCGGCAGGGCACCTTTTGGGCCTATAACCTAAGACCACCAGAATCGGAAAGAGAGAGGCAGGGAAATGTGAACTGCAACAACATTGATATAGCCAAGACATGGAAGCAAAAAAAAGGTCCATAAACAGATGAATGGACAAATATGAAGTGGTATACGTACCAAATGGAATAGAAGCCTCGGGAACAAAATGAACAATGCCGTTTTCAGGACTACAGTTGAGCCTAGAAATAATCATATAAGGTTAAGTAAGTCAAAAGGGTATGACAGGGGCTTCCCTGGTGGCGCAGTGGTTGAGAATCTGCCTGCTAATGCAGGGGACGCGGGTTCGAGCCCTGGTCTGGGAGGATCCCACGTGCCACAGAGCAACTGGGACCGTGAGCCACAACTGCTGAGCCTGCGCATCTGGAGCCTGTGCCCCGCAACGGAAGGGGCCACGATAGTGAGAGGCCCGCGCACCGCAATGAAGAGTGGCCCCCGCTTGCCGCAACTAGAGAAAGCCCTCGCACGAAACGAAGACCCAACACAGCTAAATAAATAGATAAATAAATAAATAAAGTAGCTATTAATTAAAAAAAAGGGTATGACAAATATCCTATGATATCATTTATACAAGTTATCCTAAGATTGCTACCAATGAACATATTTCCACAAAAAAAGACACTCACAGACTTATCAAATAAACTAATGGTTAGCCAAAATGAAAGGTGGCAGGATGGGTAAATTAGGACTATGGTGTTAACATACATATAGTAATGTTTGTTAAATGTATATAAACATATAACATATAAACTATATAAATTATATAATCACAATACCTTTAAAATATACATTCTGTAATCACATACATGCTAACAGGATCCGAAGATGAACACACATATGTATGAATCATTGAGCAGATTCTGTACAGCCAGACAATCAAAACACTCTAATCAAATTTACTCTGATAAGAAATAGAAATTAAATTTAAAAAACAAACATATGTAAGTAGACATAAAGTTCTGGGGGCTTGTCCCAGCACATTCCACTCTAGTTTACAACCTCGGAACACTACCTCCAGGAAGACTCTGTTGCCCTAGTAGCAAGAGTTGAGAACGTAATAATGCTGCCGCCTTGTGGCTGTTTCCCACAACAGCAGCTTTAAACCCAGTGCTAATGGTTGCTTACGAGTCACAAGGACTGCAGGACTCTAAATGACACCTGCCCTCAAAAAAGGCCCTGGGGTAGGGAATAGGCAAGAAAATTCAACACATGAGAAATTTTTCAAGAAGTCAATATGAAGAGGGAAGTTGTACTCACTCTTTAACAAAAAAAGGAAAAGAAGAAAAAGGGGATGCCTAAAGCTCAGTATAAGGAATTATTAGCCACATGCCTATCCAACCTCCAAAAAGGTTTCAGCTCACACAGCTCAAATGGCCATCAGCAAAAAGTCCACAAACTATAAATGCAGAAGGGGTTTTAGAGAACTCTGTACCTCCTAGCTCTGGTGGGATCTAAAGTGGTAACAGCACTAACAAAAACGGAATGGAGATGCTTTACAAGGTAAAAACTGAGATACCATATGATGCGACAGGGCACCTTTTGAGCCTATTAACTAAGACCACCAGAATCGGAAAGACAGAGGCAGGCAAATGTGCACTGCAGCAATATTGAAATAGCCAAGACATGGAAGCAAAAAAAAGGTCCATAAACAGATGAATGGACAAAGACGAAGTGGTATACGTACCAAATGGAATAGAAGCCTCGGGAACAAAATGAACAATGCCGTTTTCAGGGCTACAGTTGAGCCTAGAAATACTCATATAAGGTTAAGTAAGTGAAAAGGATATGACAGGAACTTCCCTGGTGGCGCGGTGGTTGAGAATCTGCCTGCTAATGCAGGGGACGCGGGTTCGAGCCCTGGTCTGGGAGGATCCCACGTGCCACGGAGCAACTGGGACCATGAGCCACAACTGCTGAGCCTGCGCATCTGGAGCCTGTGCCCCGCAACGGGAGGGGCCACGATAGTGAGAGGCCCGCGCACCGCAATGAAGAGTGGCCGCCGCTTGCCGCAACTAGAGAAAGCCCTCCCACGAAACAAGACACAACACAGCTAAATAAACAGATAAATAAATAAATAAAGTAGCTATTAATTAAAAAAAAAGGGGATGACAAATATCCTATGATATCATTTATACATGTTATCCTAAGATTGCTACCAATGAACATATTTCCACAAAAACAGACACTCACAGACTTATCAAATAAACTAATGGTTAGCCAAAATGAAAGGTGGGAGGATGGGTAAATTAGGACTATGGCGTTTACATACATATAGTAATGTTTGTTAAATGTATATAAACATATAACATATAAAATATAAATTATATAATCACAATACCTTTAAAATATACATTCTGTAATCATATACATGCTAACAGGATCCGAAGATGAACAAGACATATGTATGAATCATTGGGCAGATTCTGTACATCCAGACAATCAAAACACTGTAATGAAATTTACTCCGATAAGAAATAGAAATTAAATTTAAAAAACAAACATAAGTAAGGAGACATAAAGTTCTGGGGGCTTGTCCCAGCACATTCCACTCTAGTTTACAACCTCAGAACACTATCTCCAGGAAGACTCTGTTGCCCTAGTAACAAGAGTTGAGAACGTAATAATGCTGCCGCCTTGTGGCTGTTTCCCACAACAGCAGCTTTATACCCAGTGCCAATTGTTGCTTAATAGTCACAAGGACTGCAGGGCTCTAAATGACACCTGCCCTCAAAAAATGCCCTGCGGTAGGGAATAGGCAAGAAAATTCAAGACATGAGAAAATTTTCAAGAAGTCAATAAGAGGAGGGAAGTTGTACTCACTCTTTAAAAAAAAGGAAAAGAAAAAAAAGGACATGCCTAAAGCTCAGTATAAGGAATTATAAGCCACAGGCAAATTCAAATTCAAAAAGGTTTCAGCTCACACCAGTCATGACCACCAGCAAAAAGTTTACAAACTATAAATGCTGAAGGGGTTTTAGAGAACTGTGTACCTTCTAGCTGCTGGTGGGATGTAAAGTGGTAACAGCACTAACGCAAACTGAATCGAGCTGCTTTACAAGGTAAAAACTGAGCTACCATATGATGCGGCAGGGCACCTTTTCGGCCTATAACCTAAGACCACCAGAATCGGAAAGACAGAGGCAGGCAAATGTGCACTGCAGCAATATTGAAATAGCGAAGAAATGGAAGCAAAAAAAGATCCATAACCAGATGAATGGACAAAGAAGAAGTGTTATATGGACAGAATGGAATAGTAGCTTCGGAAAAAAATTAAACAATGCCGTGTTCAGGACTACAGTTGAGCCTAGAAATCATCATATAAGGTTAAGTAAGTCAAAAGGGTATGACAAATATCCTATGATATCATTTATACATGTTATCCTAAGATTGCTACCAATGAACATATTTCCACAAAAAAAGACACTCACAGACTTATCAAATAAACTAATGGTTAGCCAAAATGAAAGGTGGGAGGATGTGTAAATTAGGACTATGGCGTTAACATACATATAGTAATGTTTGTTAAATGTATATAAACAAATACCATATAAACTATATAAATTATATAATCACAATACCTTTAAAATATACATTCTGTAATTCCATACATGCTAACAGGATCCGAAGATGAACAAGACATCTGTATGAATCATTGCGCAGATTCTGTACAGCCAGACAATCAAAACACTCTAATCAAATTTACTCCGATAAGAAATAGAAATTAAATTTAAAAAACAAACAGAAGTAAGGAGACATAAACTTCTCGGGGCTTCTCCCAGCACATTCCACTCTAGTTTACAACCTCGGAACACTACCTCCTGGAAAACTCTGTTGCCCTAGTAACAAGAATTGAGAAGATAATAATGCTGCTGCCTTGTGGCTGTTTCCCACAACAGCAGCTTTAAACCCACTGCTAATGGTTGCTTCATAGTCACAAGGATTGCAGGGCTCTAAATGATACCTGCCCTCAAGAAATGCCCTGGAGTGGGGAATAGGCAAGAAAATTCAACACATGAGAAATTTTTCAAGAAGTCAATATGAAGAGGGAAGTTGTACTCACTCTTTATCAAAAAAAGGAAAAGAAAAAAAAGGATATGCTTAAAGCTCAGTATAAGGAATTATTAGCCACATGCAAATTCAAATTCAAAAAGGTTTCAGCTCACACCAGTCATGACCATCAGCAAAAAGACTACAAACTATAAATGCTTAAGGGGTTTGAGAAAAATGTGTACCTTCTAGCTGCTGGTGGGATGTAAAGTGGTAACAGCACTAACGAAAACTGAATGGAGCTGCTACAAAGGTAAAAATTGAGCTACCATATGATGCGGCAGGGCACCTTTTGGGCCTATAACCTAAGACCACCAGAATCGGAAAGAGAGAGGCAGGGAAATGTGAACTGCAACAACATTGATATAGCCAAGACATGGAAGCAAAAAAAAGGTCCATAAACAGATGAATGGACAAATACGAAGTGGTATACGTACCAAATGGAATAGAAGCCTCGGGAACAAAATGAACAATGCCGTTTTCAGGACTACAGTTGAGCCTAGAAATAATCATATAAGGTTAAGTAAGTCAAAAGGGTATGACAGGGGCTTCCCTGGTGGCGCAGTGGTTGAGAATCTGCCTGCTAATGCAGGGGACGCGGGTTCGAGCCCTGGTCTGGGAGGATCCCACGTGCCACGGAGCAACTGGGACCGTGAGCCACAACTGCTGAGCCTGCGCATCTGGAGACTGTGCCGCGCAACGGGAGGGGCCACGATAGTGAGAGGCCCGTGCATCGCAATGAAGAGTGGCCCCCGCTTGCCGCAACTAGAGAAAGCCCTCGCACGAAACGAAGACCCAACACAGCTAAATAAATAGATAAATAAATAAATAAAGTAGCTATTAATTAAAAAAAAAGGGTATGACAAATATCCTATGATATCATTTATACATGTTATCCTAAGATTGCTACCAATGAACATATTTCCACAAAAAAAGACACTCACAGACTTATCAAATAAACTAATGGTTAGCCAAAATGAAAGGTGGGAGGATGGGTAAATTAGGACTATGGCGTCAACATACATATAGTAATGTTTGTTAAACGTATATAAACATATAACATATAAGCTATATAAATTATATACTCACAATACCTTTAAAATATACATTCTGTAATCACATACATGCTAACAGGATCCGAAGATGAACAGACATATGTATGAATCATTGAGCAGATTCTGTACAGCCAGACAATCAAAACACTCTAATCAAATTTACTCCGATAAGAAATAGAAATTAAATTTAAAAAACAAACATAAGTAAGGAGACATAAACTTCTCGGGGCTTCTCCCAGCACATTCCACTCTAATTTACAACCGCGGAACACTACCTCCAGGAAGACTCTGTTGCCCTAGTAACAAGAGTTGAGAACGTAATAATGCTGCCGCCTTGTGGCTGTTTCCCACAACAGCAGCTTTAAACCCAGTGCTAATGGTTGCTTATGAGTCACAAGGACTGCAGGGCTCTAAATGACACCTGCCCTCAAAAAAGGCCCTGGGGTAGGGAATAGGCAAGAAAATCCAACACATGAGAAATTTTTCAAGAAGTCAATATGAAGAGAGAAGTTGTACTCACTCTTTAACAAAAAAAGGAAAAGAAGAAAAAGGGGATGCCTAAAGCTCAGGATAAGGAATTATTAGCCACATGCCTATCCAACCTCCAAAAAGCTTTCAGCTCACACAGGTCAAATGGCCATCAGCAAAAAGTCCACAAACTATAAATGCAGAAGGGGTTTTAGAGAACTCTGTACCTCCTAGCTCTGGTGGGGTCTAAAGTGGTAACAGCACTAACAAAAACGGAATGGAGCTGCTTTACAAGGCAAAAACTGAGCTACCATATGATGCGACAGGGCACCTTTTGAGCCTATTAACTAAGACCACCAGAATCGGAAAGACAGAGGCAGGCAAATGTGCACTGCAGCAATATTGAAATAGCCAAGACATACAAGCAAAAAAAAGTTCCATAAACAGATGAATGGACAAAGACCAAATGGTATACGTACCAAATGGAATAGTAGCCTCGCGAACAAAATGAACAATGCCATTTTCAGGACTACAGTTGAGCCTAGAAATAATCATATATGGTTGAGTAAGTCAAAAGGGTATGACAGGGGCTTCCCTGGTGACGCAGTGATTGAGAATCTGCCTGCTAATGCAGGGGACGCGGGTTCGAGCCCTGTTCTGGGAGGATCCCAGGTGCCACGGAGCAACTGGGACCGTGAGCCACAACTGCTGAGCCTGCGCATCTGGAGCCTGTGCCCCGCAACGGGAGGGGCCACGATAGTGAGAGGCCCGCGCACCGCAATGAAGAGTGGCCCCCGCTTGCCGCAACTAGAGAAAGCCCTCGCACGAAACGAAGACCCAACACAGCTAAATAAATAGATAAATAAATAAATAAATAAATAAATAAATAAAGTTGCTATTAATTTAAAAAAAAGGGTATGACAAATATCCTATGATATCATTTATACATGTTATCCTAAGATTGCTACCAATGAACATATTTCCACAAAAAAAGACACTCACAGACTTATCAAATAAACTAATGGTTAGCCAAAATGAAAGGTGGGAGGATGGGTAAATTAGGACTATGGCGTTAACATACATATAGTAATGTTTGTTAAACGTATATAAACATATAACATATAAGCTATATAAATTATATAATCACAATATCTTTAAAATATACATTCTGTAATCACATACATGCTAACGGGATCCGAAGATGAACAGACATATGTATGAATCATTGAGCAGATTCTGTACAGCCAGACAATCAAAACACTCTAATCAAATTTACTCCGATAAGAAATAGAAATTAAATTTAAAAAAGAAACAGAAGTAAGGAGACATAAAGTTCTGGGGGCTTCTCCCAGCACATTCCACTCTAGTTTACATCCTCGGAACACTACCTCCAGGAAGACTCTGTTGCTCTAGTAACAAGAGTTGAGAACGTAATAATGCTGACGCCTTGTGGCTGTTTCCCACAACAGCAGCTTTAACCCCAGTGCTAATGGTTGCTTAAGAGTCACAAGGACTGCAGGGCTCTAAATGACACCTGCCCTCAAAAAAGGCCCTGGGGTAGGGAATAGGTAAGAAAATTCAACACATGAGAAATTTTTCAAGAAGTCAATATGAAGAGGGAAGTTGTAGTCACTCTTTAACAAAAAAAGGAAAAGAAGAAAAAGGGGATGCCTAAAGCTCAGTATAAGGAATTATTAGCCACATGCCTAAACAACCTCCAAAAAGGTTTCAGCTCACACAGCTCAAATGGCCATCAGCAAAAAGTCCACAAACTATAAATGCAGAAGGGGTTTTAGAGAACTCTGTACCTCCTAGCTCTGGTGGGATCTAAAGTGGTAACAGCACTAACAAAAATGGAATGGAGCTGCTTTACAAGGTAAAAACTGAGCTACCATATGATGCGACAGGGCACCTTTTGAGCCTATTAACTAAGACCACCATAATCGGAAAGACAGAGACAGGCAAATGTGCACTGCAGCAATATTGAAATAGCCAAGACATAGAAGCAAAAAAAAGGTCCATAAACAGATGAATGGACAAAGACGAAATGGTATACGTACCAAATGGAATAGTAGCTTCGGGAACAAAATAAACAATGCCGTTTTCAGGACTACAGTTGAGCCTAGAAATAATCATATAAGGTTAAGTAAGTCAAAAGGGTATGACAAATATCCTATGATATCATTTATACATGTTATCCTAAGATTGCTACCAATGAACATATTTCCACAAAAACAGACACTCACAGACTTATCAAATAAACTAATGGTTAGCCAAAATGAAAGGTGGGAGGATGGGTAAATTAGGACTATGGCGTTTACATACATATACTAATGTATGTTAAATGTATATAAACATATAACAGATAAACTATATGAATTATATAATCACCAATACCTTTAAAATATACATTGTGTAATCACATACATGCTAACAGGATCCGAAGATGAACAGACATATGTATGAATCATTGAGCCGATTCTGTACAGCCAGACAATCAAAACACTCTAATCAAATTTACTCCGATAAGAAATAGAAATTAAATTTAAAAAACAAACATATGTAAGGAGACATAAACTTCTCCGGGCTTCTCCCAGCACATTCCACTCTAATTTATAACCTCGGAACACTACCTAGAGGAAGACTCTGTTGCCCTAGTAACAAGAGTTGAGAACGTAATAATGCTGCCGCCTTGTGGCTGTTTCCCACAACAGCAGCTTTATACCCAGTGCCAATTGTTGCTTAATAGTCACAAGGACTGCAGGGCTCTAAATGACACCTGCCCTCAAAAAATGCCCTGCGGTAGGGAATAGGCAAAAAATTCAAGACATGAGAAAATTTTCAAGAAGTCAATAAGAGGAGGGAAGTTGTACTCACTCTTTAAAAAAAAGGAAAAGAAAAAAGAGGACATGCCTAAAGCTCAGTATAAGGAATTATTAGCCACAGGCAAATTCAAATTCAAAAAGGTTTCAGCTCACACCAATCATGACCATCAGCAAAAAGTCTACAAACTATAAATGCTGAAGGGGTTTTAGAGAACTGTGTACCTTCTAGCTGCTGGTGGGATGTAAAGTGATAACAGCTCTAACGCAAACTGAATCGAGCTGCTTTACAGGGTAAAAACTGAGCTACCATATGATGCGGCAGGGCACCTTTTGGGCCTATAACTTAAGACCACCAGAATCGGAAAGACAGAGGCAGGCAAATGTGCACTGCAGCAATATTGAAATAGCCAAGAAATGGAAACAAAAAAAGATCCATAAACAGATGAATGGACAAAGAAGAAGTGGTATATCGACAGAATGGAATAGTAGCCTCGGGAACAAAATGAACAATGCCGTGTTCAGGACTACAGTTGAGCCTAGAAATAATCATATAAGGTTAAGTAAGTCAATAGGTTATGCCAGGGGCTTCCCTGGTGGCGCAGTGGTTGAGAATCTGCCTGCTAATGCAGGGGACGCGGGTTCGAGCCCTGGTCTGGGAGGATCCCACGTGCCACGGAGCAACTGGGACCGTGAGCCACAACTGCTGAGCCTGCGCATCTGGAGCCTGTGACCCGTAACGGGAGGGGCCACGATAGTGAGAGGCCTGCGCACCGCAATGAAGAGTGGTTCCCGCTTGCCGCAACTAGAGAAAGCCCTCGCACAAAACGAAGACCCAACACAGCTAAATAAATAGATAAATAAATAAATAAATAAATAAATAAATAAAGTAGCTATTAATTTAAAAAAAAAGGTATGACAAATATCCTATGATATCATTTACACATGTTATCCTAAGATTGCTACCAATGAACATATTTCCACAAAAAAAGACACTCACAGACTTATCAAATAAACTAATGGTTAGCCAAAATGAAAGGTGGGAGGATGGGTAAATTAGGACTATGGCGTTTACATACATATAGTAATGTTTGTTAAATGTATATAAACATATAACATATAAACTATATAAATTATATAATCACAATACCTTTAAAATATACATTCTGTAATCACATACATGCCAACAGGATCCGAAGATGCACAGACATATGTATGAATCATTGAGCAGATTCTGTACAGCCAGACAATCAAAACACTCTAATCAAATTTACTCCGATAAGAAATAGAAATTAAATTTAAAAAACAAACATAAGGAAGGAGACATAAAGTTCTGGGGGCTTGTCCCAGCACATTCCACTCTAGTTTACAACCTCGGAACACTACCTCCAGGAAGACTCTGTTGCCCTAGTAGCAAGAGTTGAGAACGTAATAATGCTGCCGCCTTGTGGCTGTTTCCCACAACAGCAGCTTTAAACCCAGTGCTAATGGTTGATTACGAGTCACAAGGACTGCAGTGCTCTAAATGACACCTGCCCTCAAAAAAGGCCCTGGGGTAGGGAATAGGCAAGAAAATTCAACACATGAGAAATTTTTCAAGAAGTCAATATGAAGAGGGAAGTTGTACTCACTCTTTAACAAAAAAAGGAAAAGAAGAAAAAGGGGATGCCTAAAGCTCAGTATAAGGAATTATTAGCCACATGCCTAAACAACCTCCAAAAAGGTTTCAGCTCACACCAGTCAAATGGCCATCAGCAAAAAGTCCACAAACTATAAATGCAGAAGGGGTTTTAGAGAACTCTGTACCTCCTAGCTCTGGTGGGATCTAAAGTGGTAACAGCACTAACAAAAACGGAATGGAGCTGCTTTACAACGTAAAAACTGAGCTACCATATGATGCGACAGGGCGCCTTTTCAGCCTATTAACTAAGACCACCAGAATCGGAAAGACAGAGGCAGGCAAATGTGCACTGCAGCAATATTGAAATAGCCAAGACATGGAAGCAAAAAAAGGTCCATAAACAGATGAATGGACAAAGACGAAGTGGTATACGTACCAAATGGAATAGAAGCCTCGGGAACAAAATGAACAATGCCATTTTCAGGACTACAGTTGAGCCTAGAAATAATCATATAACGTTAAGTAAGTCAAAAGGGTATGACAGGGGCTTCCCTGGTGGCGCAGTGGTTGAGAATCTGCCTGCTAATGCAGGGGACGCGGGTTCGAGCCCTGGTCTGGGAGGATCCCACGTGCCACGGAGCAACTGGGACCGTGAGCCACAACTGCTGAGCCTGCGCATCTGGAGCCTGTGCCCCACAACGGGAGGGACCACGATAGTGAGAGGCCCGCACACCGCAATGAAGAGAGGCCCCCGCTTGCCGCAACTAGAGAAAGCCCTCGCACGAAACGAAGACCCAACACAGCTAAATAAATAGATAAATAAATAAATAAATAAATAAATAAATAAAGTTGCTATTAATTTAAAAAAAAGGGTATGACAAATATCCTATGATATCATTTATACATGTTATCCTAAGATTGCTACCAATGAACATATTTCCACAAAAAAAGACACTCACAGACTTATCAAATAAACTAATGGTTAGCCAAAATGAAAGGTGGGAGAATGGGTAAATTAGGACTATGGCGTTTACATACATATACTAATGTATGTTAAATGTATATAAACATATAACAGAAAAACTATATGAATTATATAATCACCAATACCTTTAAAATATATATTGTGTAATCACATACATGCTAACAGGTTCCGAAGATGAACAGACATATGTATGAATCATTGAGCAGATTCTGTACAGCCAGACAATCAAAACACTCTAATCAAATTTACTCCGATAAGAAATAGAAATTAAATTTAAAAAACAAACATAAGTAAGGAGACATAAACTTCTCGGGGCTTCTCCCTGCACATTCCACTCTATTTTACAACCTCGGAACACTACCTAGAGGAAGACTGTTTTGCCCTAGTAACAAGAGTTGAGAACGTAATAATGCTGCCGCCTTGTGGCTGTTTCCCACAACAGCAGCTTTATACCCAGTGCCAATTGTTGCTTAATAGTCACAAGGACTGCAGGACTCTAAATGACACCTGCCCTCAAAAAAGGCCCTGGGGTAGGGAATAGGCAAGAAAATTCAACACATGAGAAATTTTTCAAGAAGTCAATATGAAGAGGGAAGTTGTACTCACTCTTTAACAAAAAAAGGAAAAGAAGAAAAAGGGGATGCCTAAAGCTCAGTATAAGGAATTATTAGCCACATGCCTAAACAACCTCCAAAAAGGTTTCAGCTCACACCAGTCAAATGGCCATCAGCAAAAAGTCTACAAACTATAAATGCTGAAGGGGTTTTAGAGAACTCTGTACCTCCTAGCTCTGGTGGGATCTAAAGTGGTAACAGCACTAACAAAAACGGAATGGAGCTGCTTTAGAAGGTAAAAACTGAGCTACCATATGATGCGACAGGGCACCTTTTGAGCCTATTAACTAAGACCACCAGAATCGGAAAGACAGAGGCAGGCAAATGTGCACTGCAGCAATATTGAAATAGCCAAGACATGGAAGCAAAAAAAAGATCCATAAACAGATGAATGGACAAAGACGAAGTGGTGTACGTAGCAAATGGAATAGAAGCCTCGGGAACAAAATGAACAATGCCTTTTTCAGGACTACAGTTGAGCCTAGAAATAATCATATAAGGTTAAGTAAGTCAAAAGGGTATGACAGGGGCTTCCCTGGTGGCGCAGTGATTGAGAATCTGCCTGCTAATGCAGGGGACGCGGGTTCGAGCCCTGGTCTGGGAGGATCCCACGTGCCACGGAGCAACTGGGACCGTGAGCCACAACTGCTGAGCCTGCACATCTGGAGACTGTGCCCGGCAAGGGGAGGGGCCACGATAGTGAGAGGCCCGCGCACCGCAATGAAGAGTGGCCCCCGCTTGCCGCAACTAGAGAAAGCCCTCGCACGAAACGAAGACCCAACACAGCTAAATAAATAGATAAATAAATAAATAAATAAATAAATAAAGTAGCTATTAATTTAAAAAAAAGGGTATGACAAATATCCTATGATATCATTTATACATTTTATCCTAAGATTGCTACCAATGAACATATTTCCACAAAAAAAGACACTCACAGACTTATCAAATAAACTAATGGTTAGCCAAAATGAAAGGTGGGAGAATGGGTAAATTAGGACTATGGCGTTTACATACATATACTAATGTATGTTAAATGTATATAAACATATAACAGAAAAACTATATGAATTATATAATCACCAATACCTTTAAAATATATATTGTGTAATCACATACATGCTAACAGGTTCCGAAGATGAACAGACATATGTATGAATCATTGAGCAGATTCTGTACAGCCAGACAATCAAAACACTCTAATCAAATTTACTCCGATAAGAAATAGAAATTAAATTTAAAAAACAAACATAAGTAAGGAGACATAAAGTTCTGGGGGCTTGTCCCAGCACATTCCACTCTAGTTTACAACCTCGGAACACTACCTCCAGGAAGACTCTGTTGCCCTAGTAACAAGAGTTGAGAACGTAATAATGCTGCCGCCTTGTGGCTGTTTCCCACAACAGCAGCTTTATACCCAGTGCCAATTGTTGCTTAATAGTCACAAGGACTGCAGGGCTCTAAATGACACCTGCCCTCAAAAAATGCCCTGCGGTAGGGAATAGGCAAGAAAATTCAAGACATGAGAAAATTTTCAAGAAGTCAATAAGAGGAGGGAAGTTGTACTCACGCTTTAAAAAAAAGGAAAAGTAAAAAAAGGACATGCCTAAAGCTCAGTATAAGGAATTATTAGCCATAGGCAAATTCAAATTCAAAAAGGTTTCAGCTCACACCAGTCATGACCATCAGCAAAAAGTCTACAAACTATAAATGCTGAAGGGGTTTTAGAGAACTGTGTACCTTCTAGCTGCTGGTGGGATGTAAAGTGGTAACAGCACTAACGCAAACTGAATCGAGCTGCTTTACAAGGTAAAAACTGAGCTACCATATGATGCGGCAGGGCACCTTTTGGGCCTATAACCTAAGACCACCAGAATCGGAAAGACAGAGGCAGGCAAATGTGCACTGCAGCCATATTGAAATAGCCAAGAAATGGAAGCAAAAAAAGATCCATAAACAGATGAATGGACAAAAAGAAGAGGTATATGGACAGCATGGAATAGTAGCCTCGGAAAAAAAATAAACAATGCCGTGTTCAGGACTACAATTGAGCCTAGAAATAATCATATAAGGTTAAGTAAGTCAAAAAGGTATGACAAATATCCTCTTATATCATTTATACATGTTATCCTAAGATTGCTACCAATGAACATATTTCCACAAAAAAAGACACTCACAGACTTATCAAATAAACTAATTGTTAGCCAAAATGAAAGGTGGGAGGATGGGTAAATTAGGACTATGGGGTTAACATACATATAGTAATGTTTGTTAAATGTATATAAACAAAAAACATACAAACTATATAAATTATATAATCACAATACCTTTAAAATATACATTCTGTAATTCCATACATGCTAACATGATCCGAAGAGGAACAGACATATGTGTGAATCATTGCGTAGATTCTGTACAGCCAGACAATCAAAACACTCTAATCAAATTTACTCCGATAAGAAATAGAAATTAAATTTAAAAAACAAACATAAGTAAGGAGACATAAAGTTCTGGGGGCTTGTCCCAGCACATTCCACTCTAGTTTACAACCTCGGAACACTACCTCCAGGAAGACTCTGTTGCCCTAGTAACAAGAATTGAGAATGTAATAATGCTGCTGCCTTGTGGCTGTTTCCCACAACAGCAGCTTTAAACACACTGCTAATGGTTGCTTCATAGTCACAAGGATTGCAGGGCTCTAAATGACACCTGCCCTCAAGAAATGCCCTGGAGTGGGGAATAGGCAAGAAAATTCAACACATGAGAAATTTTTCAAGAAGTCAATATGAAGAGGGAAGTTGTACTCACACTTTAACAAAAAAAGGAAAAGAAGAAAAAGGGGATGCCTAAAGCTCAGTATAAGGAATGATTAGCCACATGCCTATCCAACCTCCAAAAAGGTTTCAGCTCACACAGGTCAAATGGCCATCAGCAAAAAGTCCACAAACTATAAATGCAGAAGGGGTTTTAGAGAACTCTGTACCTCCTAGCTCTGGTGTGATCTAAAGTGGTAACAGCACTAACAAAAACGGAATGGAGCTGCTTTAGAAGGTAAAAACTGAGCTACCATATGATGCGACAGGGCACCTTTTGAGCCTATTAACTAAGACCACCATAATCGGAAAGACAGAGACAGGGAAATGTGCACTGCAGCAATATTGAAATAGCCAAGACATACAAGCAAAAATAAGGTCCATAAACAGATGAATGGACAAAGACGAAATGGTATACGTACCAAATGGAATAGTAGCTTCGGGAACAAAATAAACAATGCCGTTTTCAGGACTACAGTTGAGCCTAGAAATAATCATATAAGGTTAAGTAAGTCAAAAGGGTATGACAAATATCCTATGATATCATTTATACATGTTATCCTAAGATTGCTACCAATGAACATATTTCCACAAAAACAGACACTCACAGACTTATCAAATAAACTAATGGTTAGCCAAAATGAAAGGTGGGAGGATGGGTAAATTAGGACCAAGGCGTTTACATACATATACTAATGTATGTTAAATGTATATAAACATATAACAGATAAACTATATGAATTATATAATCACCAATACCTTTAAAATATACATTGTGTAATCACATACATGCTAACAGGATCCGAAGATGAACAGACATATGTATGAATCATTGAGCCGATTCTGTACAGCCAGACAATCAAAACACTCTAATCAAATTTACTCCGATAAGAAATAGAAATTAAATTTAAAAAACAAACATATGTAAGGAGACATAAACTTCTCCGGGCTTCTCCCAGCACATTCCACTCTAATTTATAACCTCGGAACACTACCTAGAGGAAGACTCTGTTGCCCTAGTAACAAGAGTTGAGAACGTAATAATGCTGCCGCCTTGTGGCTGTTTCCCACAACAGCAGCTTTATACCCAGTGCCAATTGTTGCTTAATAGTCACAAGGACTGCAGGGCTCTAAATGACACCTGCCCTCAAAAAATGCCCTGCGGTAGGGAATAGGCAAAAAAATTCAAGACATGAGAAAATTTTCAAGAAGTCAATAAGAGGAGGGAAGTTGTACTCACTCTTTAAAAAAAAGGAAAAGAAAAAAGAGGACATGCCTAAAGCTCAGTATAAGGAATTATTAGCCACAGGCAAATTCAAATTCAAAAGGGTTTCAGCTCACACCAATCATGACCATCAGCAAAAAGTCTACAAACTATAAATGCTGAAGGGGTTTTAGAGAACTGTGTACCTTCTAGCTGCTGGTGGGATGTAAAGTGATAACAGCTCTAACGCAAACTGAATCGAGCTGCTTTACAGGGTAAAAACTGAGCTACCATATGATGCGGCAGGGCACCTTTTGGGCCTATAACCTAAGACCACCAGAATCGGAAAGACAGAGGCAGGGAAATGTGAACTGCAACAACATTGATATAGCCAAGACATGGAAGCAAAAAAAGGTCCATAAACAGATGAATGGACAAAGACGAAGTGGTGTACGTACCAAATGGAATAGAAGCCTCGGGAACAAAATGAACAATGCCGCTTTCAGGACTACAGTTGAGCATACAAATAGTCATATAAGGTTAAGTAAGTAAAAAGGGTATGACAGGGGCTTCCCTGGTGGCGCAGTGGTTGAGAATCTGCCTGCTAATGCAGGGGACGGGGGTTCGAGCCCTGGTCTGGGAGGATCCCACGTGCCACGGAGCAACTGGGACCGTGAGACACAACTGCTGAGCCTGCGCATCTGGAGCCTGTGCCCCACAACGGGAGGGACCACGATAGTGAGAGGCCCGCACACCGCAATGAAGAGAGGCCCCCGCTTGCCGCAACTAGAGAAAGCCCTCGCACGAAACGAAGACCCAACACAGCTAAATAAATAGATAAATAAATAAATAAAGTAGCTATTAATTTAAAAAAAAAGGTATGACAAATATCCTATGATATCATTTACACATGTTATCCTAAGATTGCTACCAATGAACATATTTCCACAAAAAAAGACACTCACAGACTTATCAAATAAACTAATGGTTAGCCAAAATGAAAGGTGGGAGGATGGGTAAATTAGGACTATGGCGTTTCCATACATATAGTAATGTTTGTTAAATGTATATAAACAAATAACATATAAACTATATAAATTATATAATCACAATACCTTTAAAATATACATTCTGTAATCACATACATGCCAACAGGATTCGAAGATGCACAGACATATGTATGAATCATTGAGCAGATTCTGTACAGCCAGACAATCAAAACACTCTATTCAAATTTACTCCGATAAGAAATAGAAATTAAATTTAAAAAACAAACATAAGGAAGGAGACATAAAGTTCTGGGGGCTTGTCCCAGCACATTCCACTCTAGTTTACAACCTCGGAACACTACCTCCAGGAAGACTCTGTTGCCCTAGTAGCAAGAGTTGAGAACGTAATAATGCTGCCGCCTTGTGGCTGTTTCCCACAACAGCAGCTTTAAACCCACTGCTAATGGTTGCTTCATAGTCACAAGGATTGCAGGGCTCTAAATGACACCTGCCCTCAAGAAATGCCCTGGAGTGGGGAATAGGCAAGAAAATTCAACACATGAGAAATTTTTCAAGAAGTCAATATGAAGAGGGAAGTTGTACTCACTCTTTATCAAAAATGGAAAAGAAAAAAAAGGATATGCTTAAAGCTCAGTATATGGAATTATTAGCCACATGCAAATTCAAATTCAAAAAGGTTTCAGCTCACACCAATCATGACCATCAGCAAAAAGACTACAAACTATAAATGCAGAAGGGGTTTTAGAAAAATGTGTACCTTGTAGCCGCTGGTGGGATGTAAAGTGGTAACAGCACTAACGAAAACTGAATGGAGCTGCTACAAAGGTAAAAATTGAGCTACCATATGATGCGGCAGGGCACCTTTTGGGCCTATAACCTAAGACCACCAGAATCGGAAAGACAGAGGCAGGGAAATGTGAACTGCAACAACATTGATATAGCCAAGACATGGAAGCAAAAAAAGGTCCATAAACAGATGAATGGACAAAGACGAAGTGGTGTACGTACCAAATGGAATAGAAGCCTCGGGAACAAAATGAACAATGCCGCTTTCAGGACTACAGTTGAGCCTACAAATAGTCATATAAGGTTAAGTAAGTAAAAAGGGTATGACAGGGGCTTCCCTGGTGGCGCAGTGGTTGAGAATCTGCCTGCTAATGCAGGGGACGGGGGTTCGAGCCCTGGTCTGGGAGGATCCCACGTGCCACGGAGCAACTGGGACCGTGAGACACAACTGCTGAGCCTGCGCATCTGGAGCCTGTGCCCCACAACGGGAGGGACCACGATAGTGAGAGGCCCGCACACCGCAATGAAGAGAGGCCCCCGCTTGCCGCAACTAGAGAAAGCCCTCGCACGAAACGAAGACCCAACACAGCTAAATAAATAGATAAATAAATAAATAAAGTAGCTATTAATTTAAAAAAATGGGTATGACAAATATCCTATGATATCATTTATACATGTTATCCTAAGATTGCTACCAATGAACATATTTCCACAAAAAAAGACACTCACAGACTTATCAAATAAACTAATGGTTAGCCAAAATGAAAGGTGGGAGGATGGGTAAATTAGGACTATGGCGTTTACATACATATAGTAATGTTTGTTTAATGTATATAAACATATAACATATAAACTATATAAATTATATAATCACAATACCTTTAAAATATACATTCTGTAATCACATACATGCTAACAGGATCCGAAGATGAACAGACATATGTATGAATCATTGGGCAGATTCTGTACATCCAGACAATCAAAACACTCTAATCAAATTTACTCCGATAAGAAATAGAAATTAAATTTAAAAAACAAACATAAGTAAGGAGACATAAAGTTCTGGGGGCTTGTCCCAGCACATTCCACTCTAGTTTACAACCTCGGAACACTACCTCCAGGAAGACTCTGTTGCCCTAGTAACAAGAGCTGAGAACGTAATAATGCTGCCGCCTTGTGGCTGTTTCCCACAACAGCAGCTTTAAACACACTGCTAATGGTTGCTTACGAGTCACAAGGACTGCAGGGCTCTAAATGACACCTGCCCTCAAAAAAGGCCCTGGGGTAGGGAATAGGCAAGAAAATTCAACACATGAGAAATTTTTCAAGAAGTCAATATGAAGAGGGAAGTTGTACTCACTCTTTAACAAAAAAAGGAAAAGAAGAAAAAGGGGATGCCTAAAGCTCAGTATAAGGAATGATTAGCCACATGCCTATCCAACCTCCAAAAAGGTTTCAGCTCACACAGGTCAAATGGCCATCAGCAAAAAGTCCACAAACTATAAATGCAGAAGGGGTTTTAGAGAACTCTGTACCTCCTAGCTCTGGTGGGATCTAAAGTGGTAACAGCACTAACAAAAACGGAATGGAGCTGCTTTAGAAGGTAAAAACTGAGCTACCATATGATGCGACAGGGCACCTTTTGAGCCTATTAACTAAGACCACCAGAATCGGAAAGACAGAGGCAGGCAAATGTGCACTGCAGCAATATTGAAATAGCCAAGACATGGAAGCAAAAAAAAGATCCATAAACAGATGAATGGACAAAGACGAAGTGGTGTACGTAGCAAATGGAATAGAAGCCTCGGGAACAAAATGAACAATGCCTTTTTCAGGACTACAGTTGAGCCTAGAAATAATCATATAAGGTTAAGTAAGTCAAAAGGGTATGACAGGGGCTTCCCTGGTGGCGCAGTGATTGAGAATCTGCCTGCTAATGCAGGGGACGCGGGTTCGAGCCCTGGTCTGGGAGGATCCCACGTGCCACGGAGCAACTGGGACCGTGAGCCACAACTGCTGAGCCTGCACATCTGGAGACTGTGCCCGGCAAGGGGAGGGGCCACGATAGTGAGAGGCCCGCGCACCGGAATGAAGAGTGGCCCCCGCTTGCCGCAACTAGAGAAAGCCCTCGCACGAAACGAAGACCCAACACAGCTAAATAAATAGATAAATAAATAAATAAATAAATAAATAAAGTAGCTATTAATTTAAAAAAAAGGGTATGACAAATATCCTATGATATCATTTATACATGTTATCCTAAGATTGCTACCAATGAACATATTTCCACAAAAAAAGACACTCACAGACTTATCAAATAAACTAATGGTTAGCCAAAATGAAAGGTGGGAGAATGGGTAAATTAGGACTATGGCGTTTACATACATATACTAATGTATGTTAAATGTATATAAACATATAACAGAAAAACTATATGAATTATATAATCACCAATACCTTTAAAATATATATTGTGTAATCACATACATGCTAACAGGTTCCGAAGATGAACAGACATATGTATGAATCATTGAGCAGATTCTGTACAGCCAGACAATCAAAACACTCTAATCAAATTTACTCCGATAAGAAATAGAAATTAAATTTAAAAAACAAACATAAGTAAGGAGACATAAAGTTCTGGGGGCTTGTCCCAGCACATTCCACTCTAGTTTACAACCTCGGAACACTACCTCCAGGAAGACTCTGTTGCCCTAGTAACAAGAGTTGAGAACGTAATAATGCTGCCGCCTTGTGGCTGTTTCCCACAACAGCAGCTTTATACCCAGTGCCAATTGTTGCTTAATAGTCACAAGGACTGCAGGGCTCTAAATGACACCTGCCCTCAAAAAATGCCCTGCGGTAGGGAATAGGCAAGAAAATTCAAGACATGAGAAAATTTTCAAGAAGTCAATAAGAGGAGGGAAGTTGTACTCACGCTTTAAAAAAAAGGAAAAGTAAAAAAAGGACATGCCTAAAGCTCAGTATAAGGAATTATTAGCCATAGGCAAATTCAAATTCAAAAAGGTTTCAGCTCACACCAGTCATGACCATCAGCAAAAAGTCTACAAACTATAAATGCTGAAGGGGTTTTAGAGAACTGTGTACCTTCTAGCTGCTGGTGGGATGTAAAGTGGTAACAGCACTAACGCAAACTGAATCGAGCTGCTTTACAAGGTAAAAACTGAGCTACCATATGATGCGGCAGGGCACCTTTTGGGCCTATAACCTAAGACCACCAGAATCGGAAAGACAGAGGCAGGCAAATGTGCACTGCAGCCATATTGAAATAGCCAAGAAATGGAAGCAAAAAAAGATCCATAAACAGATGAATGGACAAAAAGAAGAGGTATATGGACAGCATGGAATAGTAGCCTCGGAAAAAAAATAAACAATGCCGTGTTCAGGACTACAATTGAGCCTAGAAATAATCATATAAGGTTAAGTAAGTCAAAAAGGTATGACAAATATCCTCTGATATCATTTATACATGTTATCCTAAGATTGCTACCAATGAACATATTTCCACAAAAAAAGACACTCACAGACTTATCAAATAAACTAATTGTTAGCCAAAATGAAAGGTGGGAGGATGGGTAAATTAGGACTATGGGGTTAACATACATATAGTAATGTTTGTTAAATGTATATAAACAAAAAACATACAAACTATATAAATTATATAATCACAATACCTTTAAAATATACATTCTGTAATTCCATACATGCTAACATGATCCGAAGAGGAACAGACATATGTGTGAATCATTGCGTAGATTCTGTACAGCCAGACAATCAAAACACTCTAATCAAATTTACTCCGATAAGAAATAGAAATTAAATTTAAAAAACAAACATAAGTAAGGAGACATAAAGTTCTGGGGGCTTGTCCCAGCACATTCCACTCTAGTTTACAACCTCGGAACACTACCTCCAGGAAGACTCTGTTGCCCTAGTAACAAGAATTGAGAATGTAATAATGCTGCTGCCTTGTGGCTGTTTCCCACAACAGCAGCTTTAAACACACTGCTAATGGTTGCTTCATAGTCACAAGGATTGCAGGGCTCTAAATGACACCTGCCCTCAAGAAATGCCCTGGAGTGGGGAATAGGCAAGAAAATTCAACACATGAGAAATTTTTCAAGAAGTCAATATGAAGAGGGAAGTTGTACTCACTCTTTATCAAAAAAAGGAAAAGAAAAAAAAGGACATGCTTAAAGCTCAGTATAAGGAATTATTAGCCACATGCAAATTCAAATTCAAAAAGGTTTCAGCTCACACCAGTCATGACCATCAGCAAAAAGACTACAAACTATAAATGCTTAAGGGGTTTGAGAAAAATGTGTACCTTCTAGCTGCTCGTGGGATGTAAAGTGGTAACAGCACTAACGAAAACTGAATGGAGCTGCTTTACAACGTAAAAACTGAGCTACCATATGATGCGGCAGGGCACCTTTTCAGCCTATTAACTAAGACCACCAGAATCGGAAAGACAGAGGCAGGCAAATGTGCACTGCAGCAATATTGAAATAGCCAAGACATGGAAGCAAAAAAAGGTCCATAAACAGATGAATGGACAAAGACGAAGTGGTATACGTACCAAATGGAATAGAAGCCTCGGGAACAAAATGAACAATGCCATTTTCAGGACTACAGTTGAGCCTAGAAATAATCATATAACGTTAAGTAAGTCAAAAGGGTATGACAGGGGCTTCCCTGGTGGCGCGGTGGTTGAGAATCTGCCTGCTAATGCAGGGGACGCGGGTTCGAGCCCTGGTCTGGGAGGATCCCACGTGCCACGGAGCAACTGGGACCGTGAGCCACAACTGCTGAGCCTGCGCATCTGGAGACTGTGCCACGCAACGGGAGGGGCCACGATACAGAGAGGCCCGCGCACCGCAATGAAGAGTGGCCCCCGCTTGCCGCAACTAGAGAAAGCCCTCACACGAAACGAAGACCCAACACAGCTAAATAAATAGATAAATAAATAAATAAAGTAGCTATTAATTTTAAAAAAAGGGGATGACAAATATCCTATGATATCATTTATACATGTTATCCTAAGATTGCTACCAATGAACATATTTCCACAAAAAAAGACACTCACAGACTTATCAAATAAACTAATGGTTAGCCAAAATGAAAGGTGGGAGGATGGGTAAATTAGGACTATGGCGCTAACATACATATAGTAATGTTTGTTAAATGTATATAAACATATAACATATAAACTATAAAATTTATATAATCACAATACCTTTAAAATATACATTCTGTAATCACATACATGCTAACAGGATCCGAAGATGAACAGACATATGTATGAATCATGGAGCAGATTCTGTACAGCCAATCAAAACACTCTAATCAAATTTACTCCGATAAGAAATAGAAATTAAATTTAAAAAACAAACATATGTAAGGAGACATAAAGTCCTGGGGGCTTGTCCCAGCACATTCCACTCTAGTTTACAACCTCGGAACACTACCTCCTGGAAGACTCTGTTGCCCTAGTAGCAAGAGTTGAGAACGTAATAATGCTGCCGCCTTGTGGCTGTTTCCCACAACAGCAGCTTTAAACCCAGTGCTAATGGTTGCTTACGAGTCACAAGGACTGCAGGGCTCTAAATGACACCTGCCCTCAAAAAAGGCCCTGGGGTAGGGAATAGGCAAGAAAATTCAACACATGAGAAATTTTTCAAGAAGTCAATATGAAGAGAGAAGTTGTACTCACTCTTTAACAAAAAAAGGACAAGAAGAAAAAGGGGATGCCTAAAGCTCAGTATAAGGAATTATTAGCCACATGCCTATCCAACCTCCAAAAAGGTTTCAGCTCACACAGGTCAAATGGCCATCAGCAAAAAGTCCACAAACTATAAATGCAGAAGGGGTTTTAGAGAACTCTGTACCTCCTAGCTCTGGTGGGATCTAAAGTGGTAACAGCACTAACAAAAACGGAATGGAGCTGCTTTACAAGGTAAAAACTGAGCTACCATATGATGCGACAGGGCACCTTTTGAGCCTATTAACTAAGACCACCAGAATCGGAAAGACAGAGGCAGGCAAATGTGCACTGCAGCAATATTGAAATAGCCAAGACATACAAGCAATAAAAAGGTCCATAAACAGATGAATGGACAAAGACCAAATGGTATACGTACCAAATGGAATAGTGGCCTCGCGAACAAAATGAACAATGCCGTTTTCAGGACTACAGTTGAGCCTAGAAATAATCATATAGGGTTAAGTAAGTCACAAGGGTATGACAAATATCCTATGATATCATTTATACATGTTATCCTAAGATTGCTACCAATGAACATATTTCCACAAAAAAAGACACTCACAGACTTATCAAATAAACTAATGGTTAGCCAAAATGAAAGGTGGGAGGTTGGGTAAATTAGGACTATGGCGTTTACATACATATACTAATGTATGTTAAATGTATATAAACATATAACAGATAAACTATATGAATTATATAATCACCAATACCTTTAAAATATACATTCTGTAATCACATACATGCTAACAGGATCCGAAGATGAACAGACATATGTATGAATCATTGAGCCGATTCTGTACAGCAGACAATCAAAACACTCTAATCAAGTTTTCTCCGATAAGAAATAGAAATTAAATTTAAAAAACAAACATAAGTAAGGAGACATAAACTTCTCGGGGCTTCTCCCTGCACATTCCACTCTATTTTACAACCTCGGAACACTACCTAGAGGAAGACTCTGTTGCCCTAGTAACAAGAGTTGAGAACGTAATAATGCTGCCGCCTTGTGGCTGTTTCCCACAACAGCAGCTTTATACCCAGTGCCAATTGTTGCTTAATAGTCACAAGGACTGCAGGGCTCTAAATGACACCTGCCCTCAAAAAATGCCCTGCGGTAGGGAATAGGCAAGAAAATTCAAGACATGAGAAAATTTTCAAGAAGTCAATAAGAGGAGGGAAGTTGTACTCACTCTTTAAAAAAAAGGAAAAGAAAAAAAAGGACATGCCTAAAGCTCAGTATAAGGAATTATAAGCCACAGGCAAATTCAAATTCAAAAAGGTTTCAGCTCACACCAGTCATGACCACCAGCAAAAAGTTTACAAACTATAAATGCTGAAGGGGTTTTAGAGAACTGTGTACCTTCTAGCTGCTGGTGGGATGTAAAGTGGTAACAGCACTAACGCAAACTGAATCGAGCTGCTTTACAAGGTAAAAACTGAGCTACCATATGATGCGGCAGGGCACCTTTTCGGCCTATAACCTAAGACCACCAGAATCGGAAAGACAGAGGCAGGCAAATGTGCACTGCAGCAATATTGAAATAGCGAAGAAATGGAAGCAAAAAAAGATCCATAACCAGATGAATGGACAAAGAAGAAGTGTTATATGGACAGAATGGAATAGTAGCTTCGGAAAAAAATTAAACAATGCCGTGTTCAGGACTACAGTTGAGCCTAGAAATTATCATATAAGGTTAAGTAAGTCAAAAGGGTATGACAAATATCCTATGATATCATTTATACATGTTATCCTAAGATTGCTACCAATGAACATATTTCCACAAAAAAAGACACTCACAGACTTATCAAATAAACTAATGGTTAGCCAAAATGAAAGGTGGGAGGATGGGTAAATTAGGACTATGGCGTTAACATACATATAGTAATGTTTGTTAAATGTATATAAACAAATACCATATAAACTATATAAATTATATAATCACAATACCTTTAAAATATACATTCTGTAATTCCATACATGCTAACAGGATCCGAAGATGAACAAGACATCTGTATGAATCATTGCGCAGATTCTGTACAGCCAGACAATCAAAACACTCTAATCAAATTTACTCCGATAAGAAATAGAAATTAAATTTAAAAAACAAACAGAAGTAAGGAGACATAAACTTCTCGGGGCTTCTCCCAGCACATTCCACTCTAGTTTACAACCTCGGAACACTACCTCCTGGAAAACTCTGTTGCCCTAGTAACAAGAATTGAGAAGGTAATAATGCTGCTGCCTTGTGGCTGTTTCCCACAACAGCAGCTTTAAACCCACTGCTAATGGTTGCTTCATAGTCACAAGGATTGCAGGGCTCTAAATGACACCTGCCCTCAAGAAATGCCCTGGAGTGGGGAATAGGCAAGAAAATTCAACACATGAGAAATTTTTCAAGAAGTCAATATGAAGAGGGAAGTTGTACTCACACTTTATCAAAAAAAGGAAAAGAAAAAAAAGGATATGCTTAAAGCTCAGTATAAGGAATTATTAGCCACATGCAAATTCAAATTCAAAAAGGTTTCAGCTCACACCAGTCATGACCATCAGCAAAAAGACTACAAACTATAAATGCTTAAGGGGTTTTAGAAAAATGTGTACCTTCTAGCTGCTGGTGGGATGTAAAGTGGTAACAGCACTAACGAAAACTGAATGGAGCTGCTACAAAGATAAAAATTGAGCTACCATATGATGCGGCAGGGCACCTTTTGGGCCTATAACCTAAGACCACCAGAATCGGAAAGAGAGAGGCAGGGAAATGTGAACTGCAACAACATTGATATAGCCAAGACATGGAAGCAAAAAAAAGGTCCATAAACAGATGAATGGACAAATACGAAGTGGTATACGTACCAAATGGAATAGAAGCCTCGGGAACAAAATGAACAATGCCGTTTTCAGGACTACAGTTGAGCCTAGAAATAATCATATAAGGTTAAGTAAGTCAAAAGGGTATGACAGGGGCTTCCCTGGTGGCGCAGTGGTTGAGAATCTGCCTGCTAATGCAGGGGACGCGGGTTCGAGCCCTGGTCTGGGAGGATCCCACGTGCCACGGAGCAACTGGGACCGTGAGCCACAACTGCTGAGCCTGCGCATCTGGAGACTGTGCCGCGCAACGGGAGGGGCCACGATAGTGAGAGGCCCGCGCATCGCAATGAAGAGTGGCCCCCGCTTGCCGCAACTAGAGAAAGCCCTCGCACGAAACGAAGACCCAACACAGCTAAATAAATAGATAAATAAATAAATAAAGTAGCTATTAATTTAAAAAAAAGGGTATGACAAATATCCTATGATATCATTTATACATGTTATCCTAAGATTGCTACCAATGAACATATTTCCACAAAAAAAGACACTCACAGACTTATCAAATAAACTAATGGTTAGCCAAAATGAAAGGTGGGAGGATGGGTAAATTAGGACTATGGCGTCAACATACATATAGTAATGTTTGTTAAACGTATATAAACATATAACATATAAGCTATATAAATTATATACTCACAATACCTTTAAAATATACATTCTGTAATCACATACATGCTAACAGGATCCGAAGATGAACAGACATATGTATGAATCATTGAGCAGATTCTGTACAGCCAGACAATCAAAACACTCTAATCAAATTTACTCCGATAAGAAATAGAAATTAAATTTAAAAAACAAACATAAGTAAGGAGACATAAACTTCTCGGGGCTTCTCCCAGCACATTCCACTCTAATTTACAACCGCGGAACACTACCTCCAGGAAGACTCTGTTGCCCTAGTAACAAGAGTTGAGAACGTAATAATGCTGCCGCCTTGTGGCTGTTTCCCACAACAGCAGCTTTAAACCCAGTGCTAATGGTTGCTTATGAGTCACAAGGACTGCAGGGCTCTAAATGACACCTGCCCTCAAAAAAGGCCCTGGGGTAGGGAATAGGCAAGAAAATTCAACACATGAGAAATTTTTCAAGAAGTCAATATGAAGAGAGAAGTTGTACTCACTCTTTAACAAAAAAAGGAAAAGAAGAAAAAGGGGATGCCTAAAGCTCAGGATAAGGAATTATTAGCCACATGCCTATCCAACCTCCAAAAAGGTTTCAGCTCACACAGGTCAAATGGCCATCAGCAAAAAGTCCACAAACTATAAATGCAGAAGGGGTTTTAGAGAACTCTGTACCTCCTAGGTCTGGTGGGATCTAAAGTGGTAACAGCACTAACAAAAACGGAATGGAGCTGCTTTACAAGGTAAAAACTGAGCTACCATATGATGCGACAGGGCACCTTTTGAGCCTATTAACTAAGACCACCAGAATCGGAAAGACAGAGGCAGGCAAATGTGCACTGCAGCAATATTGAAATAGCCAAGACATACAAGCAAAAAAAAGTTCCATAAACAGATGAATGGACAAAGACGAAATGGTATACGTACCAAATGGAATAGTAGCCTCGCGAACAAAATGAACAATGCCGTTTTCAGGACTACAGTTGAGCCTAGAAATAATCATATAAGGTTGAGTAAGTCAAAAGGGTATGACAGGGGCTTCCCTGGTGACGCAGTGATTGAGAATCTGCCTGCTAATGCAGGGGACGCGGGTTCGAGCCCTGTTCTGGGAGGATCCCAGGTGCCACGGAGCAACTGGGACCGTGAGCCACAACTGCTGAGCCTGCGCATCTGGAGCCTGTGCCCCGCAACGGGAGGGGCCACGATAGTGAGAGGCCCGCGCACCGCAATGAAGAGTGGCCCCCGCTTGCCGCAACTAGAGAAAGCCCTCGCACGAAACGAAGACCCAACACAGCTAAATAAATAGATAAATAAATAAATAAATAAATAAATAAATAAAGTTGCTATTAATTAAAAAAAAAGGGTATGACAAATATCCTATGATATCATTTATACATGTTATCCTAAGATTGCTACCAATGAACATATTTCCACAAAAAAAGACACTCACAGAGTTATCAAATAAACTAATGGTTAGCCAAAATGAAAGGTGGGAGGATGGGTAAATTAGGACTATGGCGTTAACATACATATAGTAATGTTTGTTAAACGTATATAAACATATAACATATAAGCTATATAAATTATATAATCACAATATCTTTAAAATATACATTCTGTAATCACATACATGCTAACGGGATCCGAAGATGAACAGACATATGTATGAATCATTGAGCAGATTCTGTACAGCCAGACAATCAAAACACTCTAATCAAATTTACTCCGATAAGAAATAGAAATTAAATTTAAAAAAGAAACAGAAGTAAGGAGACATAAAGTTCTGGGGGCTTCTCCCAGCACATTCCACTCTAGTTTACAACCTCGGAACACTACCTCCAGGAAGACTCTGTTGCTCTAGTAACAAGAGTTGAGAACGTAATAATGCTGCCGCCTTGTGGCTGTTTCCCACAACAGCAGCTTTAACCCCAGTGCTAATGGTTGCTTAAGAGTCACAAGGACTGCAGGGCTCTAAATGACACCTGCCCTCAAAAAAGGCCCTGGGGTAGGGAATAGGTAAGAAAATTCAACACATGAGAAATTTTTCAAGAAGTCAATATGAAGAGGGAAGTTGTACTCACTCTTTAACAAAAAAAGGAAAAGAAGAAAAAGGGGATGCCTAAAGCTCAGTATAAGGAATTATTAGCCACATGCCTAAACAACCTCCAAAAAGGTTTCAGCTCACACCAGTCAAATGGCCATCAGCAAAAAGTCTACAAACTATAAATGCTGAAGGGGTTTTAGAGAACTCTGTACCTCCTAGCTCTGGTGGGATCTAAAGTGGTAACAGCACTAACAAAAACGGAATGGAGCTGCTTTACAAGGTAAAAACTGAGCTACCATATGATGCGACAGGGCACCTTTTGAGCCTATTAACTAAGACCACCATAATCGGAAAGACAGAGACAGGCAAATGTGCACTGCAGCAATATTGAAATAGCCAAGACATACAAGCAAAAAAAAGGTCCATAAACAGATGAATGGACAAAGACGAAATGGTATACGTACCAAATGGAATAGTAGCTTCGGGAACAAAATAAACAATGCCGTTTTCAGGACTACAGTTGAGCCTAGAAATAATCATATAAGGTTAAGTAAGTCAAAAGGGTATGACAAATATCCTATGATATCATTTATACATGTTATCCTAAGATTGCTACCAATGAACATATTTCCACAAAAACAGACACTCACAGACTTATCAAAGAAACTAATGGTTAGCCAAAATGAAAGGTGGGAGGATGGGTAAATTAGGACTATGGCGTTTACATACATATACTAATGTATGTTAAATGTATATAAACATATAACAGATAAACTATATGAATTATATAATCACCAATACCTTTAAAATATACATTGTGTAATCACATACATGCTAACAGGATCCGAAGATGAACAGACATATGTATGAATCATTGAGCCGATTCTGTACAGCCAGACAATCAAAACACTCTAATCAAATTTACTCCGATAAGAAATAGAAATTAAATTTAAAAAACAAACATATGTAAGGAGACATAAACTTCTCCGGGCTTCTCCCAGCACATTCCACTCTAATTTATAACCTCGGAACACTACCTAGAGGAAGACTCTGTTGCCCTAGTAACAAGAGTTGAGAACGTAATAATGCTGCCGCCTTGTGGCTGTTTCCCACAACAGCAGCTTTATACCCAGTGCCAATTGTTGCTTAATAGTCACAAGGACTGCAGGGCTCTAAATGACACCTGCCCTCAAAAAATGCCCTGCGGTAGGGAATAGGCAAAAAAATTCAAGACATGAGAAAATTTTCAAGAAGTCAATAAGAGGAGGGAAGTTGTACTCACTCTTTAAAAAAAAGGAAAAGAAAAAAGAGGACATGCCTAAAGCTCAGTATAAGGAATTATTAGCCACAGGCAAATTCAAATTCAAAAAGGTTTCAGCTCACACCAATCATGACCATCAGCAAAAAGTCTACAAACTATAAATGCTGAAGGGGTTTTAGAGAACTGTGTACCTTCTAGCTGCTGGTGGGATGTAAAGTGATAACAGCTCTAACGCAAACTGAATCGAGCTGCTTTACAGGGTAAAAACTGAGCTACCATATGATGCGGCAGGGCACCTTTTGGGCCTATAACTTAAGACCACCAGAATCGGAAAGACAGAGGCAGGCAAATGTGCACTGCAGCAATATTGAAATAGCCAAGAAATGGAAACAAAAAAAGATCCATAAACAGATGAATGGACAAAGAAGAAGTGGTATATCGACAGAATGGAATAGTAGCCTCGGGAACAAAATGAACAATGCCGTGTTCAGGACTACAGTTGAGCCTAGAAATAATCATATAAGGTTAAGTAAGTCAATAGGGTATGACAGGGGCTTCCCTGGTGGCGCAGTGGTTGAGAATCTGCCTGCTAATGCAGGGGACGCGGGTTCGAGCCCTGGTCTGGGAGGATCCCACGTGCCACGGAGCAACTGGGACCGTGAGCCACAACTGCTGAGCCTGCGCATCTGGAGCCTGTGACCCGTAACGGGAGGGGCCACGATAGTGAGAGGCCTGCGCACCGCAATGAAGAGTGGCTCCCGCTTGCCACAACTAGAGAAAGCCCTCGCACGAAACGAAGACCCAACACAGCTAAATAAATAGATAAATAAATAAATAAATAAATAAATAAATAAAGTAGCTATTAATTTAAAAAAAAAAGGTATGACAAATATCCTATGATATCATTTACACATGTTATCCTAAGATTGCTACCAATGAACATATTTCCACAAAAAAAGACACTCACAGACTTATCAAATAAACTAATGGTTAGCCAAAATGAAAGGTGGGAGGATGGGTAAATTAGGACTATGGCGTTTACATACATATACTAATGTATGTTAAATGTATATAAACATATAACAGAAAAACTATATGAATTATATAATCACCAATACCTTTAAAATATATATTGTGTAATCACATACATGCTAACAGGATCCGAAATGAACAGACATATGTATGAATCATTGAGCAGATTCTGTACAGCCAGACAATCAAAACACTCTAATCAAATTTACTCCGATAAGAAATAGAAATTAAATTTAAAAAACAAACATAAGTAAGGAGACATAAACTTCTCGGGGCTTCTCCCAGCACATTCCACTCTAATTTACAACCGCGGAACACTACCTCCAGGAAGACTCTGTTGCCCTAGTAACAAGAGTTGAGAACGTAATAATGCTGCCGCCTTGTGGCTGTTTCCCACAACAGCAGCTTTAAACACACTGCTAATGGTTGCTTCATAGTCACAAGGATTGCAGGGCTCTAAATGACACCTGCCCTCAAGAAATGCCCTGGAGTGGGGAATAGGCAAGAAAATTCAACACATGAGAAATTTTTCAAGAAGTCAATATGAAGAGGGAAGTTGTACTCACTCTTTATCAAAAATGGAAAAGAAAAAAAAGGATATGCTTAAAGCTCAGTATAAGGAATTATTAGCCACATGCAAATTCAAATTCAAAAAGGTTTCAGCTCACACCAATCATGACCATCAGCAAAAAGACTACAAACTATAAATGCAGAAGGGGTTTTAGAAAAATGTGTACCTTCTAGCCGCTGGTGGGATGTAAAGTGGTAACAGCACTAACGAAAACTGAATGGAGCTGCTACAAAGGTAAAAATTGAGCTACCATATGATGCGGCAGGGCACCTTTTGGGCCTATAACCTAAGACCACCAGAATCGGAAAGACAGAGGCAGGGAAATGTGAACTGCAACAACATTGATATAGCCAAGACATGGAAGCAAAAAAAGGTCCATAAACAGATTAATGGACAAAGACGAAGTGGTGTACGTACCAAATGGAATAGAAGCCTCGGGAACAAAATGAACAATGCCGCTTTCAGGACTACAGTTGAGCCTACAAATAGTCATATAAGGTTAAGTAAGTAAAAAGGGTATGACAGGGGCTTCCCTGGTGGCGCAGTGGTTGAGAATCTGCCTGCTAATGCAGGGGACGCGGGTTCGAGCCCTGGTCTGGGAGGATCCCACGTGCCACGGAGCAACTGGGACCGTGAGACACAACTGCTGAGCCTGCGCATCTGGAGCCTGTGCCCCACAACGGGAGGGACCACGATAGTGAGAGGCCCGCACACCGCAATGAAGAGAGGCCCCCGCTTGCCGCAACTAGAGAAAGCCCTCGCACGAAACGAAGACCCAACACAGCTAAATAAATAGATAAATAAATAAATAAAGTAGCTATTAATTTAAAAAAATGGGTATGACAAATATCCTATGATATCATTTATACATGTTATCCTAAGATTGCTACCAATGAACATATTTCCACAAAAAAAGACACTCACAGACTTATCAAATAAACTAATGGTTAGCCAAAATGAAAGGTGGGAGGATGGGTAAATTAGGACTATGGCGTTTACATACATATAGTAATGTTTGTTTAATGTATATAAACATATAACATATAAACTATATAAATTATATAATCACAATACCTTTAAAATATACATTCTGTAATCACATACATGCTAACAGGATCCGAAGATGAACAGACATATGTATGAATCATTGGGCAGATTCTGTACATCCAGACAATCAAAACACTCTAATCAAATTTACTCCGATAAGAAATAGAAATTAAATTTAAAAAACAAACATAAGTAAGGAGACATAAAGTTCTGGGGGCTTGTCCCAGCACATTCCACTCTAGTTTACAACCTCGGAACACTACCTCCAGGAAGACTCTGTTGCCCTAGTAACAAGAGCTGAGAACGTAATAATGCTGCCGCCTTGTGGCTGTTTCCCACAACAGCAGCTTTAAACACACTGCTAATGGTTGCTTACGAGTCACAAGGACTGCAGGGCTCTAAATGACACCTGCCCTCAAAAAAGGCCCTGGGGTAGGGAATAGGCAAGAAAATTCAACACATGAGAAATTTTTCAAGAAGTCAATATGAAGAGGGAAGTTGTACTCACTCTTTAACAAAAAAAGGAAAAGAAGAAAAAGGGGATGCCTAAAGCTCAGTATAAGGAATGATTAGCCACATGCCTATCCAACCTCCAAAAAGGTTTCAGCTCACACAGGTCAAATGGCCATCAGCAAAAAGTCCACAAACTATAAATGCAGAAGGGGTTTTAGAGAACTCTGTACCTCCTAGCTCTGGTGGGATCTAAAGTGGTAACAGCACTAACAAAAACGGAATGGAGCTGCTTTACAAGGTAAAAACTGAGCTACCATATGATGCGACAGGGCACCTTTTGAGCCTATTAACTAAGACCACCAGAATCGGAAAGACAGAGGCAGGCAAATGTGCACTGCAGCAATATTGAAATAGCCAAGACATACAAGCAAAAAAAAGGTCCATAAACAGATGAATGGACAAAGACCAAATGGTATACGTACCAAATGGAATAGTGGCCTCGCGAACAAAATGAACAATGCCGTTTTCAGGACTACAGTTGAGCCTAGAAATAATCATATAGGGTTAAGTAAGTCACAAGGGTATGACAAATATCCTATGATATCATTTATACATGTTATCCTAAGATTGCTACCAATGAACATATTTCCACAAAAAAAGACACTCACAGACTTATCAAAGAAACTAATGGTTAGCCAAAATGAAAGGTGGGAGGTTGGGTAAATTAGGACTATGGCGTTTACATACATATACTAATGTATGTTAAATGTATATAAACATATAACAGATAAACTATATGAATTATATAATCACCAATACCTTTAAAATATACATTGTGTAATCACATACATGCTAACAGGATCCGAAGATGAACAGACATATGTATGAATCATTGAGCCGATTCTGTACAGCAGACAATCAAAACACTCTAATCAAATTTACTCCGATAAGAAATAGAAATTAAATTTAAAAAACAAACATAAGTAAGGAGACATAAACTTCTCGGGGCTTCTCCCTGCACATTCCACTCTATTTTACAACCTCGGAACACTACCTAGAGGAAGACTGTGTTGCCCTAGTAACAAGAGTTGAGAACGTAATAATGCTGCCGCCTTGTGGCTGTTTCCCACAACAGCAGCTTTATACCCAGTGCCAATTGTTGCTTAATAGTCACAAGGACTGCAGGGCTCTAAATGACACCTGCCCTCAAAAAATGCCCTGCGGTAGGGAATAGGCAAGAAAATTCAAGACATGAGAAAATTTTCAAGAAGTCAATAAGAGGAGGGAAGTTGTACTCACTCTTTAAAAAAAAGGAAAAGAAAAAAAAGGACATGCCTAAAGCTCAGTATAAGGAATTATAAGCCACAGGCAAATTCAAATTCAAAAAGGTTTCAGCTCACACCAGTCATGACCACCAGCAAAAAGTTTACAAACTATAAATGCTGAAGGGGTTTTAGAGAACTGTGTACCTTCTAGCTGCTGGTGGGATGTAAAGTGGTAACAGCACTAACGCAAACTGAATCGAGCTGCTTTACAAGGTAAAAACTGAGCTACCATATGATGCGGCAGGGCACCTTTTCGGCCTATAACCTAAGACCACCAGAATCGGAAAGACAGAGGCAGGCAAATGTGCACTGCAGCAATATTGAAATAGCGAAGAAATGGAAGCAAAAAAAGATCCATAACCAGATGAATGGACAAAGAAGAAGTGTTATATGGACAGAATGGAATAGTAGCTTCGGAAAAAAATTAAACAATGCCGTGTTCAGGACTACAGTTGAGCCTAGAAATCATCATATAAGGTTAAGTAAGTCAAAAGGGTATGACAAATATCCTATGATATCATTTATACATGTTATCCTAAGATTGCTACCAATGAACATATTTCCACAAAAAAAGACACTCACAGACTTATCAAATAAACTAATGGTTAGCCAAAATGAAAGGTGGGAGGATGGGTAAATTAGGACTATGGCGTTAACATACATATAGTAATGTTTGTTAAATGTATATAAACAAATACCATATAAACTATATAAATTATATAATCACAATACCTTTAAAATATACATTCTGTAATTCCATACATGCTAACAGGATCCGAAGATGAACAAGACATATGTATGAATCATTGCGCAGATTCGGTACAGCCAGACAATCAAAACACTCTAATCAAATTTACTCCGATAAGAAATAGAAATTAAATTTAAAAAACAAACAGAAGTAAGGAGACATAAACTTCTCGGGGCTTCTCCCAGCACATTCCACTCTAGTTTACAACCTCGGAACACTACCTCCTGGAAAACTCTGTTGCCCTAGTAACAAGAATTGAGAAGGTAATAATGCTGCTGCCTTGTGGCTGTTTCCCACAACAGCAGCTTTAAACCCACTGCTAATGGTTGCTTCATAGTCACAAGGATTGCAGGGCTCTAAATGACACCTGCCCTCAAGAAATGCCCTGGAGTGGGGAATAGGCAAGAAAATTCAACACATGAGAAATTTTTCAAGAAGTCAATATGAAGAGGGAAGTTGTACTCACACTTTATCAAAAAAAGGAAAAGAAAAAAAAGGATATGCTTAAAGCTCAGTATAAGGAATTATTAGCCACATGCAAATTCAAATTCAAAAAGGTTTCAGCTCACACCAGTCATGACCATCAGCAAAAAGACTACAAACTATAAATGCTTAAGGGGTTTTAGAAAAATGTGTACCTTCTAGCTGCTGGTGGGATGTAAAGTGGTAACAGCACTAACGAAAACTGAATGGAGCTGCTACAAAGATAAAAATTGAGCTACCATATGATGCGGCAGGGCACCTTTTGGGCCTATAACCTAAGACCACCAGAATCGGAAAGAGAGAGGCAGGGAAATGTGAACTGCAACAACATTGATATAGCCAAGACATGGAAGCAAAAAAAAGGTCCATAAACAGATGAATGGACAAATACGAAGTGGTATACGTACCAAATGGAATAGAAGCCTCGGGAACAAAATGAACAATGCCGTTTTCAGGACTACAGTTGAGCCTAGAAATAATCATATAAGGTTAAGTAAGTCAAAAGGGTATGACAGGGGCTTCCCTGGTGGCGCAGTGGTTGAGAATCTGCCTGCTAATGCAGGGGACGCGGGTTCGAGCCCTGGTCTGGGAGGATCCCACGTGCCACGGAGCAACTGGGACCGTGAGCCACAACTGCTGAGCCTGCGCATCTGGAGACTGTGCCGCGCAACGGGAGGGGCCACGATAGTGAGAGGCCCGCGCATCGCAATGAAGAGTGGCCCCCGCTTGCCGCAACTAGAGAAAGCCCTCGCACGAAACGAAGACCCAACACAGCTAAATAAATAGATAAATAAATAAATAAAGTAGCTATTAATTTAAAAAAAAGGGTATGACAAATATCCTATGATATCATTTATACATGTTATCCTAAGATTGCTACCAATGAACATATTTCCACAAAAAAAGACACTCACAGACTTATCAAATAAACTAATGGTTAGCCAAAATGAAAGGTGGGAGGATGGGTAAATTAGGACTATGGCGTCAACATACATATAGTAATGTTTGTTAAACGTATATAAACATATAACATATAAGCTATATAAATTATATACTCACAATACCTTTAAAATATACATTCTGTAATCACATACATGCTAACAGGATCCGAAGATGAACAGACATATGTATGAATCATTGAGCAGATTCTGTACAGCCAGACAATCAAAACACTCTAATCAAATTTACTCCGATAAGAAATAGAAATTAAATTTAAAAAACAAACATAAGTAAGGAGACATAAACTTCTCGGGGCTTCTCCCAGCACATTCCACTCTAATTTACAACCGCGGAACACTACCTCCAGGAAGACTCTGTTGCCCTAGTAACAAGAGTTGAGAACGTAATAATGCTGCCGCCTTGTGGCTGTTTCCCACAACAGCAGCTTTAAACCCAGTGCTAATGGTTGCTTATGAGTCACAAGGACTGCAGGGCTCTAAATGACACCTGCCCTCAAAAAAGGCCCTGGGGTAGGGAATAGGCAAGAAAATTCAACACATGAGAAATTTTTCAAGAAGTCTATATGAAGAGAGAAGTTGTACTCACTCTTTAACAAAAAAAGGAAAAGAAGAAAAAGGGGATGCCTAAAGCTCAGGATAAGGAATTATTAGCCACATGCCTATCCAACCTCCAAAAAGGTTTCAGCTCACACAGGTCAAATGGCCATCAGCAAAAAGTCCACAAACTATAAATGCAGAAGGGGTTTTAGAGAACTCTGTACCTCCTAGGTCTGGTGGGATCTAAAGTGGTAACAGCACTAACAAAAACGGAATGGAGCTGCTTTACAAGGTAAAAACTGAGCTACCATATGATGCGACAGGGCACCTTTTGAGCCTATTAACTAAGACCACCAGAATCGGAAAGACAGAGGCAGGCAAATGTGCACTGCAGCAATATTGAAATAGCCAAGACATACAAGCAAAAAAAAGTTCCATAAACAGATGAATGGACAAAGACGAAATGGTATACGTACCAAATGGAATAGTAGCCTCGCGAACAAAATGAACAATGCCGTTTTCAGGACTACAGTTGAGCCTAGAAATAATCATATAAGGTTGAGTAAGTCAAAAGGGTATGACAGGGGCTTCCCTGGTGACGCAGTGATTGAGAATCTGCCTGCTAATGCAGGGGACGCGGGTTCGAGCCCTGTTCTGGGAGGATCCCAGGTGCCACGGAGCAACTGGGACCGTGAGCCACAACTGCTGAGCCTGCGCATCTGGAGCCTGTGCCCCGCAACGGGAGGGGCCACGATAGTGAGAGGCCCGCGCACCGCAATGAAGAGTGGCCCCCGCTTGCCGCAACTAGAGAAAGCCCTCGCACGAAACGAAGACCCAACACAGCTAAATAAATAGATAAATAAATAAATAAATAAATAAATAAAGTTGCTATTAATTAAAAAAAAAGGGTATGACAAATATCCTATGATATCATTTATACATGTTATCCTAAGATTGCTACCAATGAACATATTTCCACAAAAAAAGACACTCACAGACTTATCAAATAAACTAATGGTTAGCCAAAATGAAAGGTGGGAGGATGGGTAAATTAGGACTATGGCGTTAACATACATATAGTAATGTTTGTTAAACGTATATAAACATATAACATATAAGCTATATAAATTATATAATCACAATATCTTTAAAATATACATTCTGTAATCACATACATGCTAACGGGATCCGAAGATGAACAGACATATGTATGAATCATTGAGCAGATTCTGTACAGCCAGACAATCAAAACACTCTAATCAAATTTACTCCGATAAGAAATAGAAATTAAATTTAAAAAAGAAACAGAAGTAAGGAGACATAAAGTTCTGGGGGCTTCTCCCAGCACATTCCACTCTAGTTTACAACCTCGGAACACTACCTCCAGGAAGACTCTGTTGCTCTAGTAACAAGAGTTGAGAACGTAATAATGCTGCCGCCTTGTGGCTGTTTCCCACAACAGCAGCTTTAACCCCAGTGCTAATGGTTGCTTAAGAGTCACAAGGACTGCAGGGCTCTAAATGACACCTGCCCTCAAAAAAGGCCCTGGGGTAGGGAATAGGTAAGAAAATTCAACACATGAGAAATTTTTCAAGAAGTCAATATGAAGAGGGAAGTTGTACTCACTCTTTAACAAAAAAAGGAAAAGAAGAAAAAGGGGATGCCTAAAGCTCAGTATAAGGAATTATTAGCCACATGCCTAAACAACCTCCAAAAAGGTTTCAGCTCACACCAGTCAAATGGCCATCAGCAAAAAGTCTACAAACTATAAATGCTGAAGGGGTTTTAGAGAACTCTGTACCTCCTAGCTCTGATGGGATCTAAAGTGGTAACAGCACTAACAAAAACGGAATGGAGCTGCTTTACAAGGTAAAAACTGAGCTACCATATGATGCGACAGGGCACCTTTTGAGCCTATTAACTAAGACCACCATAATCGGAAAGACAGAGACAGGCAAATGTGCACTGCAGCAATATTGAAATAGCCAAGACATACAAGCAAAAAAAAGGTCCATAAACAGATGAATGGACAAAGACGAAATGGTATACGTACCAAATGGAATAGTAGCTTCGGGAACAAAATAAACAATGCCGTTTTCAGGACTACAGTTGAGCCTAGAAATAATCATATAAGGTTAAGTAAGTCAAAAGGGTATGACAAATATCCTATGATATCATTTATACATGTTATCCTAAGATTGCTACCAATGAACATATTTCCACAAAAACAGACACTCACAGACTTATCAAAGAAACTAATGGTTAGCCAAAATGAAAGGTGGGAGGATGGGTAAATTAGGACTATGGCGTTTACATACATATACTAATGTATGTTAAATGTATATAAACATATAACAGATAAACTATATGAATTATATAATCACCAATACCTTTAAAATATACATTGTGTAATCACATACATGCTAACAGGATCCGAAGATGAACAGACATATGTATGAATCATTGAGCCGATTCTGTACAGCCAGACAATCAAAACACTCTAATCAAATTTACTCCGATAAGAAATAGAAATTAAATTTAAAAAACAAACATATGTAAGGAGACATAAACTTCTCCGGGCTTCTCCCAGCACATTCCACTCTAATTTATAACCTCGGAACACTACCTAGAGGAAGACTCTGTTGCCCTAGTAACAAGAGTTGAGAACGTAATAATGCTGCCGCCTTGTGGCTGTTTCCCACAACAGCAGCTTTATACCCAGTGCCAATTGTTGCTTAATAGTCACAAGGACTGCAGGGCTCTAAATGACACCTGCCCTCAAAAAATGCCCTGCGGTAGGGAATAGGCAAAAAAATTCAAGACATGAGAAAATTTTCAAGAAGTCAATAAGAGGAGGGAAGTTGTACTCACTCTTTAAAAAAAAGGAAAAGAAAAAAGAGGACATGCCTAAAGCTCAGTATAAGGAATTATTAGCCACAGGCAAATTCAAATTCAAAAAGGTTTCAGCTCACACCAATCATGACCATCAGCAAAAAGTCTACAAACTATAAATGCTGAAGGGGTTTTAGAGAACTGTGTACCTTCTAGCTGCTGGTGGGATGTAAAGTGATAACAGCTCTAACGCAAACTGAATCGAGCTGCTTTACAGGGTAAAAACTGAGCTACCATATGATGCGGCAGGGCACCTTTTGGGCCTATAACTTAAGACCACCAGAATCGGAAAGACAGAGGCAGGCAAATGTGCACTGCAGCAATATTGAAATAGCCAAGAAATGGAAACAAAAAAAGATCCATAAACAGATGAATGGACAAAGAAGAAGTGGTATATCGACAGAATGGAATAGTAGCCTCGGGAACAAAATGAACAATGCCGTGTTCAGGACTACAGTTGAGCCTAGAAATAATCATATAAGGTTAAGTAAGTCAATAGGGTATGACAGGGGCTTCCCTGGTGGCGCAGTGGTTGAGAATCTGCCTGCTAATGCAGGGGACGCGGGTTCGAGCCCTGGTCTGGGAGGATCCCACGTGCCACGGAGCAACTGGGACCGTGAGCCACAACTGCTGAGCCTGCGCATCTGGAGCCTGTGACCCGTAACGGGAGGGGCCACGATAGTGAGAGGCCTGCGCACCGCAATGAAGAGTGGCTCCCGCTTGCCACAACTAGAGAAAGCCCTCGCACGAAACGAAGACCCAACACAGCTAAATAAATAGATAAATAAATAAATAAATAAATAAAGTAGCTATTAATTTAAAAAAAAAAGGTATGACAAATATCCTATGATATCATTTACACATGTTATCCTAAGATTGCTACCAATGAACATATTTCCACAAAAAAAGACACTCACAGACTTATCAAATAAACTAATGGTTAGCCAAAATGAAAGGTGGGAGGATGGGTAAATTAGGACTATGGCGTTTACATACATATACTAATGTATGTTAAATGTATATAAACATATAACAGAAAAACTATATGAATTATATAATCACCAATACCTTTAAAATATATATTGTGTAATCACATACATGCTAACAGGATCCGAAGATGAACAGACATATGTATGAATCATTGAGCAGATTCTGTACAGCCAGACAATCAAAACACTCTAATCAAATTTACTCCGATAAGAAATAGAAATTAAATTTAAAAAACAAACATAAGTAAGGAGACAGAAAGTTCTGCGGGCTTGTCCCAGCACATTCCACTCTAGTTTACAACCTCGGAACACTACCTCCAGGAAGACTCTGTTGCCCTAGTAACAAGAGTTGAGAACGTAATAATGCTGCCGCCTTGTGGCTGTTTCCCACAACAGCAGCTTTAAACACACTGCTAATGGTTGCTTCATAGTCACAAGGATTGCAGGGCTCTAAATGACACCTGCCCTCAAGAAATGCCCTGGAGTGGGGAATAGGCAAGAAAATTCAACACATGAGAAATTTTTCAAGAAGTCAATATGAAGAGGGAAGTTGTACTCACTCTTTATCAAAAATGGAAAAGAAAAAAAAGGATATGCTTAAAGCTCAGTATAAGGAATTATTAGCCACATGCAAATTCAAATTCAAAAAGGTTTCAGCTCACACCAATCATGACCATCAGCAAAAAGACTACAAACTATAAATGCAGAAGGGGTTTTAGAAAAATGTGTACCTTCTAGCCGCTGGTGGGATGTAAAGTGGTAACAGCACTAACGAAAACTGAATGGAGCTGCTACAAAGGTAAAAATTGAGCTACCATATGATGCGGCAGGGCACCTTTTGGGCCTATAACCTAAGACCACCAGAATCGGAAAGACAGAGGCAGGGAAATGTGAACTGCAACAACATTGATATAGCCAAGACATGGAAGCAAAAAAAGGTCCATAAACAGATTAATGGACAAAGACGAAGTGGTGTACGTACCAAATGGAATAGAAGCCTCGGGAACAAAATGAACAATGCCGCTTTCAGGACTACAGTTGAGCCTACAAATAGTCATATAAGGTTAAGTAAGTAAAAAGGGTATGACAGGGGCTTCCCTGGTGGCGCAGTGGTTGAGAATCTGCCTGCTAATGCAGGGGACGCGGGTTCGAGCCCTGGTCTGGGAGGATCCCACGTGCCACGGAGCAACTGGGACCGTGAGACACAACTGCTGAGCCTGCGCATCTGGAGCCTGTGCCCCACAACGGGAGGGACCACGATAGTGAGAGGCCCGCACACCGCAATGAAGAGAGGCCCCCGCTTGCCGCAACTAGAGAAAGCCCTCGCACGAAACGAAGACCCAACACAGCTAAATAAATAGATAAATAAATAAATAAAGTAGCTATTAATTTAAAAAAATGGGTATGACAAATATCCTATGATATCATTTATACATGTTATCCTAAGATTGCTACCAATGAACATATTTCCACAAAAAAAGACACTCACAGACTTATCAAATAAACTAATGGTTAGCCAAAATGAAAGGTGGGAGGATGGGTAAATTAGGACTATGGCGTTTACATACATATAGTAATGTTTGTTTAATGTATATAAACATATAACATATAAACTATATAAATTATATAATCACAATACCTTTAAAATATACATTCTGTAATCACATACATGCTAACAGGATCCGAAGATGAACAGACATATGTATGAATCATTGGGCAGATTCTGTACATCCAGACAATCAAAACACTCTAATCAAATTTACTCCGATAAGAAATAGAAATTAAATTTAAAAAACAAACATAAGTAAGGAGACATAAAGTTCTGGGGGCTTGTCCCAGCACATTCCACTCTAGTTTACAACCTCGGAACACTACCTCCAGGAAGACTCTGTTGCCCTAGTAACAAGAGCTGAGAACGTAATAATGCTGCCGCCTTGTGGCTGTTTCCCACAACAGCAGCTTTAAACACACTGCTAATGGTTGCTTACGAGTCACAAGGACTGCAGGGCTCTAAATGACACCTGCCCTCAAAAAAGGCCCTGGGGTAGGGAATAGGCAAGAAAATTCAACACATGAGAAATTTTTCAAGAAGTCAATATGAAGAGGGAAGTTGTACTCACTCTTTAACAAAAAAAGGAAAAGAAGAAAAAGGGGATGCCTAAAGCTCAGTATAAGGAATGATTAGCCACATGCCTATCCAACCTCCAAAAAGGTTTCAGCTCACACAGGTCAAATGGCCATCAGCAAAAAGTCCACAAACTATAAATGCAGAAGGGGTTTTAGAGAACTCTGTACCTCCTAGCTCTGGTGGGATCTAAAGTGGTAACAGCACTAACAAAAACGGAATGGAGCTGCTTTACAAGGTAAAAACTGAGCTACCATATGATGCGACAGGGCACCTTTTGAGCCTATTAACTAAGACCACCAGAATCGGAAAGACAGAGGCAGGCAAATGTGCACTGCAGCAATATTGAAATAGCCAAGACATACAAGCAAAAAAAAGGTCCATAAACAGATGAATGGACAAAGACCAAATGGTATACGTACCAAATGGAATAGTGGCCTCGCGAACAAAATGAACAATGCCGTTTTCAGGACTACAGTTGAGCCTAGAAATAATCATATAGGGTTAAGTAAGTCACAAGGGTATGACAAATATCCTATGATATCATTTATACATGTTATCCTAAGATTGCTACCAATGAACATATTTCCACAAAAAAAGACACTCACAGACTTATCAAAGAAACTAATGGTTAGCCAAAATGAAAGGTGGGAGGTTGGGTAAATTAGGACTATGGCGTTTACATACATATACTAATGTATGTTAAATGTATATAAACATATAACAGATAAACTATATGAATTATATAATCACCAATACCTTTAAAATATACATTGTGTAATCACATACATGCTAACAGGATCCGAAGATGAACAGACATATGTATGAATCATTGAGCCGATTCTGTACAGCAGACAATCAAAACACTCTAATCAAATTTACTCCGATAAGAAATAGAAATTAAATTTAAAAAACAAACATAAGTAAGGAGACATAAACTTCTCGGGGCTTCTCCCTGCACATTCCACTCTATTTTACAACCTCGGAACACTACCTAGAGGAAGACTGTGTTGCCCTAGTAACAAGAGTTGAGAACGTAATAATGCTGCCGCCTTGTGGCTGTTTCCCACAACAGCAGCTTTATACCCAGTGCCAATTGTTGCTTAATAGTCACAAGGACTGCAGGGCTCTAAATGACACCTGCCCTCAAAAAATGCCCTGTGGTAGGGAATAGGCAAGAAAATTCAAGACATGAGAAAATTTTCAAGAAGTCAATAAGAGGAGGGAAGTTGTACTCACTCTTTAAAAAAAAGGAAAAGAAAAAAAAGGACATGCCTAAAGCTCAGTATAAGGAATTATAAGCCACAGGCAAATTCAAATTCAAAAAGGTTTCAGCTCACACCAGTCATGACCACCAGCAAAAAGTTTACAAACTATAAATGCTGAAGGGGTTTTAGAGAACTGTGTACCTTCTAGCTGCTGGTGGGATGTAAAGTGGTAACAGCACTAACGCAAACTGAATCGAGCTGCTTTACAAGGTAAAAACTGAGCTACCATATGATGCGGCAGGGCACCTTTTCGGCCTATAACCTAAGACCACCAGAATCGGAAAGACAGAGGCAGGCAAATGTGCACTGCAGCAATATTGAAATAGCGAAGAAATGGAAGCAAAAAAAGATCCATAACCAGATGAATGGACAAAGAAGAAGTGTTATATGGACAGAATGGAATAGTAGCTTCGGAAAAAAATTAAACAATGCCGTGTTCAGGACTACAGTTGAGCCTAGAAATCATCATATAAGGTTAAGTAAGTCAAAAGGGTATGACAAATATCCTATGATATCATTTATACATGTTATCCTAAGATTGCTACCAATGAACATATTTCCACAAAAAAAGACACTCACAGACTTATCAAATAAACTAATGGTTAGCCAAAATGAAAGGTGGGAGGATGGGTAAATTAGGACTATGGCGTTAACATACATATAGTAATGTTTGTTAAATGTATATAAACAAATACCATATAAACTATATAAATTATATAATCACAATACCTTTAAAATATACATTCTGTAATTCCATACATGCTAACAGGATCCGAAGATGAACAAGACATATGTATGAATCATTGCGCAGATTCGGTACAGCCAGACAATCAAAACACTCTAATCAAATTTACTCCGATAAGAAATAGAAATTAAATTTAAAAAACAAACAGAAGTAAGGAGACATAAACTTCTCGGGGCTTCTCCCAGCACATTCCACTCTAGTTTACAACCTCGGAACACTACCTCCTGGAAAACTCTGTTGCCCTAGTAACAAGAATTGAGAAGGTAATAATGCTGCTGCCTTGTGGCTGTTTCCCACAACAGCAGCTTTAAACCCACTGCTAATGGTTGCTTCATAGTCACAAGGATTGCAGGGCTCTAAATGACACCTGCCCTCAAGAAATGCCCTGGAGTGGGGAATAGGCAAGAAAATTCAACACATGAGAAATTTTTCAAAAAGTCAATATGAAGAGGGAAGTTGTACTCACACTTTATCAAAAAAAGGAAAAGAAAAAAAAGGATATGCTTAAAGCTCAGTATAAGGAATTATTAGCCACATGCAAATTCAAATTCAAAAAGGTTTCAGCTCACACCAGTCATGACCATCAGCAAAAAGACTACAAACTATAAATGCTTAAGGGGTTTTAGAAAAATGTGTACCTTCTAGCTGCTGGTGGGATGTAAAGTGGTAACAGCACTAACGAAAACTGAATGGAGCTGCTACAAAGATAAAAATTGAGCTACCATATGATGCGGCAGGGCACCTTTTGGGCCTATAACCTAAGACCACCAGAATCGGAAAGAGAGAGGCAGGGAAATGTGAACTGCAACAACATTGATATAGCCAAGACATGGAAGCAAAAAAAAGGTCCATAAACAGATGAATGGACAAATACGAAGTGGTATACGTACCAAATGGAATAGAAGCCTCGGGAACAAAATGAACAATGCCGTTTTCAGGACTACAGTTGAGCCTAGAAATAATCATATAAGGTTAAGTAAGTCAAAAGGGTATGACAGGGGCTTCCCTGGTGGCGCAGTGGTTGAGAATCTGCCTGCTAATGCAGGGGACGCGGGTTCGAGCCCTGGTCTGGGAGGATCCCACGTGCCACGGAGCAACTGGGACCGTGAGCCACAACTGCTGAGCCTGCGCATCTGGAGACTGTGCCGCGCAACGGGAGGGGCCACGATAGTGAGAGGCCCGCGCATCGCAATGAAGAGTGGCCCCCGCTTGCCGCAACTAGAGAAAGCCCTCGCACGAAACGAAGACCCAACACAGCTAAATAAATAGATAAATAAATAAATAAAGTAGCTATTAATTTTAAAAAAAGGGTATGACAAATATCCTATGATATCATTTATACATGTTATCCTAAGATTGCTACCAATGAACATATTTCCACAAAAAAAGACACTCACAGACTTATCAAATAAACTAATGGTTAGCCAAAATGAAAGGTGGGAGGATGGGTAAATTAGGACTATGGCGTCAACATACATATAGTAATGTTTGTTAAACGTATATAAACATATAACATATAAGCTATATAAATTATATACTCACAATACCTTTAAAATATACATTCTGTAATCACATACATGCTAACAGGATCCGAAGATGAACAGACATATGTATGAATCATTGAGCAGATTCTGTACAGCCAGACAATCAAAACACTCTAATCAAATTTACTCCGATAAGAAATAGAAATTAAATTTAAAAAACAAACATAAGTAAGGAGACATAAACTTCTCGGGGCTTCTCCCAGCACATTCCACTCTAATTTACAACCGCGGAACACTACCTCCAGGAAGACTCTGTTGCCCTAGTAACAAGAGTTGAGAACGTAATAATGCTGCCGCCTTGTGGCTGTTTCCCACAACAGCAGCTTTAAACCCAGTGCTAATGGTTGCTTATGAGTCACAAGGACTGCAGGGCTCTAAATGACACCTGCCCTCAAAAAAGGCCCTGGGGTAGGGAATAGGCAAGAAAATTCAACACATGAGAAATTTTTCAAGAAGTCAATATGAAGAGAGAAGTTGTACTCACTCTTTAACAAAAAAAGGAAAAGAAGAAAAAGGGGATGCCTAAAGCTCAGGATAAGGAATTATTAGCCACATGCCTATCCAACCTCCAAAAAGGTTTCAGCTCACACAGGTCAAATGGCCATCAGCAAAAAGTCCACAAACTATAAATGCAGAAGGGGTTTTAGAGAACTCTGTACCTCCTAGGTCTGGTGGGATCTAAAGTGGTAACAGCACTAACAAAAACGGAATGGAGCTGCTTTACAAGGTAAAAACTGAGCTACCATATGATGCGACAGGGCACCTTTTGAGCCTATTAACTAAGACCACCAGAATCGGAAAGACAGAGGCAGGCAAATGTGCACTGCAGCAATATTGAAATAGCCAAGACATACAAGCAAAAAAAAGTTCCATAAACAGATGAATGGACAAAGACGAAATGGTATACGTACCAAATGGAATAGTAGCCTCGCGAACAAAATGAACAATGCCGTTTTCAGGACTACAGTTGAGCCTAGAAATAATCATATAAGGTTGAGTAAGTCAAAAGGGTATGACAGGGGCTTCCCTGGTGACGCAGTGATTGAGAATCTGCCTGCTAATGCAGGGGACGCGGGTTCGAGCCCTGTTCTGGGAGGATCCCAGGTGCCACGGAGCAACTGGGACCGTGAGCCACAACTGCTGAGCCTGCGCATCTGGAGCCTGTGCCCCGCAACGGGAGGGGCCACGATAGTGAGAGGCCCGCGCACCGCAATGAAGAGTGGCCCCCGCTTGCCGCAACTAGAGAAAGCCCTCGCACGAAACGAAGACCCAACACAGCTAAATAAATAGATAAATAAATAAATAAATAAATAAAGTTGCTATTAATTAAAAAAAAAGGGTATGACAAATATCCTATGATATCATTTATACATGTTATCCTAAGATTGCTACCAATGAACATATTTCCACAAAAAAAGACACTCACAGACTTATCAAATAAACTAATGGTTAGCCAAAATGAAAGGTGGGAGGATGGGTAAATTAGGACTATGGCGTTAACATACATATAGTAATGTTTGTTAAACGTATATAAACATATAACATATAAGCTATATAAATTATATAATCACAATATCTTTAAAATATACATTCTGTAATCACATACATGCTAACGGGATCCGAAGATGAACAGACATATGTATGAATCATTGAGCAGATTCTGTACAGCCAGACAATCAAAACACTCTAATCAAATTTACTCCGATAAGAAATAGAAATTAAATTTAAAAAAGAAACAGAAGTAAGGAGACATAAAGTTCTGGGGGCTTCTCCCAGCACATTCCACTCTAGTTTACAACCTCGGAACACTACCTCCAGGAAGACTCTGTTGCTCTAGTAACAAGAGTTGAGAACGTAATAATGCTGCCGCCTTGTGGCTGTTTCCCACAACAGCAGCTTTAACCCCAGTGCTAATGGTTGCTTAAGAGTCACAAGGACTGCAGGGCTCTAAATGACACCTGCCCTCAAAAAAGGCCCTGGGGTAGGGAATAGGTAAGAAAATTCAACACATGAGAAATTTTTCAAGAAGTCAATATGAAGAGGGAAGTTGTACTCACTCTTTAACAAAAAAAGGAAAAGAAGAAAAAGGGGATGCCTAAAGCTCAGTATAAGGAATTATTAGCCACATGCCTAAACAACCTCCAAAAAGGTTTCAGCTCACACCAGTCAAATGGCCATCAGCAAAAAGTCTACAAACTATAAATGCTGAAGGGGTTTTAGAGAACTCTGTACCTCCTAGCTCTGGTGGGATCTAAAGTGGTAACAGCACTAACAAAAACGGAATGGAGCTGCTTTACAAGGTAAAAACTGAGCTACCATATGATGCGACAGGGCACCTTTTGAGCCTATTAACTAAGACCACCATAATCGGAAAGACAGAGACAGGCAAATGTGCACTGCAGCAATATTGAAATAGCCAAGACATACAAGCAAAAAAAAGGTCCATAAACAGATGAATGGACAAAGACGAAATGGTATACGTACCAAATGGAATAGTAGCTTCGGGAACAAAATAAACAATGCCGTTTTCAGGACTACAGTTGAGCCTAGAAATAATCATATAAGGTTAAGTAAGTCAAAAGGGTATGACAAATATCCTATGATATCATTTATACATGTTATCCTAAGATTGCTACCAATGAACATATTTCCACAAAAACAGACACTCACAGACTTATCAAAGAAACTAATGGTTAGCCAAAATGAAAGGTGGGAGGATGGGTAAATTAGGACTATGGCGTTTACATACATATACTAATGTATGTTAAATGTATATAAACATATAACAGATAAACTATATGAATTATATAATCACCAATACCTTTAAAATATACATTGTGTAATCACATACATGCTAACAGGATCCGAAGATGAACAGACATATGTATGAATCATTGAGCCGATTCTGTACAGCCAGACAATCAAAACACTCTAATCAAATTTACTCCGATAAGAAATAGAAATTAAATTTAAAAAACAAACATATGTAAGGAGACATAAACTTCTCCGGGCTTCTCCCAGCACATTCCACTCTAATTTATAACCTCGGAACACTACCTAGAGGAAGACTCTGTTGCCCTAGTAACAAGAGTTGAGAACGTAATAATGCTGCCGCCTTGTGGCTGTTTCCCACAACAGCAGCTTTATACCCAGTGCCAATTGTTGCTTAATAGTCACAAGGACTGCAGGGCTCTAAATGACACCTGCCCTCAAAAAATGCCCTGCGGTAGGGAATAGGCAAAAAAATTCAAGACATGAGAAAATTTTCAAGAAGTCAATAAGAGGAGGGAAGTTGTACTCACTCTTTAAAAAAAAGGAAAAGAAAAAAGAGGACATGCCTAAAGCTCAGTATAAGGAATTATTAGCCACAGGCAAATTCAAATTCAAAAAGGTTTCAGCTCACACCAATCATGACCATCAGCAAAAAGTCTACAAACTATAAATGCTGAAGGGGTTTTAGAGAACTGTGTACCTTCTAGCTGCTGGTGGGATGTAAAGTGATAACAGCTCTAACGCAAACTGAATCGAGCTGCTTTACAGGGTAAAAACTGAGCTACCATATGATGCGGCAGGGCACCTTTTGGGCCTATAACTTAAGACCACCAGAATCGGAAAGACAGAGGCAGGCAAATGTGCACTGCAGCAATATTGAAATAGCCAAGAAATGGAAACAAAAAAAGATCCATAAACAGATGAATGGACAAAGAAGAAGTGGTATATCGACAGAATGGAATAGTAGCCTCGGGAACAAAATGAACAATGCCGTGTTCAGGACTACAGTTGAGCCTAGAAATAATCATATAAGGTTACGTAAGTCAATAGGGTATGACAGGGGCTTCCCTGGTGGCGCAGTGGTTGAGAATCTGCCTGCTAATGCAGGGGACGCGGGTTCGAGCCCTGGTCTGGGAGGATCCCACGTGCCACGGAGCAACTGGGACCGTGAGCCACAACTGCTGAGCCTGCGCATCTGGAGCCTGTGACCCGTAACGGGAGGGGCCACGATAGTGAGAGGCCTGCGCACCGCAATGAAGAGTGGCTCCCGCTTGCCACAACTAGAGAAAGCCCTCGCACGAAACGAAGACCCAACACAGCTAAATAAATAGATAAATAAATAAATAAATAAATAAAGTAGCTATTAATTTAAAAAAAAAAGGTATGACAAATATCCTATGATATCATTTACACATGTTATCCTAAGATTGCTACCAATGAACATATTTCCACAAAAAAAGACACTCACAGACTTATCAAATAAACTAATGGTTAGCCAAAATGAAAGGTGGGAGGATGGGTAAATTAGGACTATGGCGTTTACATACATATACTAATGTATGTTAAATGTATATAAACATATAACAGAAAAACTATATGAATTATATAATCACCAATACCTTTAAAATATATATTGTGTAATCACATACATGCTAACAGGATCCGAAGATGAACAGACATATGTATGAATCATTGAGCAGATTCTGTACAGCCAGACAATCAAAACACTCTAATCAAATTTACTCCGATAAGAAATAGAAATTAAATTTAAAAAACAAACATAAGTAAGGAGACATAAACTTCTCGGGGCTTCTCCCAGCACATTCCACTCTAATTTACAACCGCGGAACACTACCTCCAGGAAGACTCTGTTGCCCTAGTAACAAGAGTTGAGAACGTAATAATGCTGCCGCCTTGTGGCTGTTTCCCACAACAGCAGCTTTAAACACACTGCTAATGGTTGCTTCATAGTCACAAGGATTGCAGGGCTCTAAATGACACCTGCCCTCAAGAAATGCCCTGGAGTGGGGAATAGGCAAGAAAATTCAACACATGAGAAATTTTTCAAGAAGTCAATATGAAGAGGGAAGTTGTACTCACTCTTTATCAAAAATGGAAAAGAAAAAAAAGGATATGCTTAAAGCTCAGTATAAGGAATTATTAGCCACATGCAAATTCAAATTCAAAAAGGTTTCAGCTCACACCAATCATGACCATCAGCAAAAAGACTACAAACTATAAATGCAGAAGGGGTTTTAGAAAAATGTGTACCTTCTAGCCGCTGGTGGGATGTAAAGTGGTAACAGCACTAACGAAAACTGAATGGAGCTGCTACAAAGGTAAAAATTGAGCTACCATATGATGCGGCAGGGCACCTTTTGGGCCTATAACCTAAGACCACCAGAATCGGAAAGACAGAGGCAGGGAAATGTGAACTGCAACAACATTGATATAGCGAAGACATGGAAGCAAGAAAAGTCCATAAACAGATTAATGGACAAAGACGAAGTGGTGTACGTACCAAATGGAATAGAAGCCTCGGGAACAAAATGAACAATGCCGCTTTCAGGACTACAGTTGAGCCTACAAATAGTCATATAAGGTTAAGTAAGTAAAAAGGGTATGACAGGGGCTTCCCTGGTGGCGCAGTGGTTGAGAATCTGCCTGCTAATGCAGGGGACGCGGGTTCGAGCCCTGGTCTGGGAGGATCCCACGTGCCACGGAGCAACTGGGACCGTGAGACACAACTGCTGAGCCTGCGCATCTGGAGCCTGTGCCCCACAACGGGAGGGACCACGATAGTGAGAGGCCCGCACACCGCAATGAAGAGAGGCCCCCGCTTGCCGCAACTAGAGAAAGCCCTCGCACGAAACGAAGACCCAACACAGCTAAATAAATAGATAAATAAATAAATAAAGTAGCTATTAATTTAAAAAAATGGGTATGACAAATATCCTATGATATCATTTATACATGTTATCCTAAGATTGCTACCAATGAACATATTTCCACAAAAAAAGACACTCACAGACTTATCAAATAAACTAATGGTTAGCCAAAATGAAAGGTGGGAGGATGGGTAAATTAGGACTATGGCGTTTACATACATATAGTAATGTTTGTTTAATGTATATAAACATATAACATATAAACTATATAAATTATATAATCACAATACCTTTAAAATATACATTCTGTAATCACATACATGCTAACAGGATCCGAAGATGAACAGACATATGTATGAATCATTGGGCAGATTCTGTACATCCAGACAATCAAAACACTCTAATCAAATTTACTCCGATAAGAAATAGAAATTAAATTTAAAAAACAAACATAAGTAAGGAGACATAAAGTTCTGGGGGCTTGTCCCAGCACATTCCACTCTAGTTTACAACCTCGGAACACTACCTCCAGGAAGACTCTGTTGCCCTAGTAACAAGAGCTGAGAACGTAATAATGCTGCCGCCTTGTGGCTGTTTCCCACAACAGCAGCTTTAAACACACTGCTAATGGTTGCTTACGAGTCACAAGGACTGCAGGGCTCTAAATGACACCTGCCCTCAAAAAAGGCCCTGGGGTAGGGAATAGGCAAGAAAATTCAACACATGAGAAATTTTTCAAGAAGTCAATATGAAGAGGGAAGTTGTACTCACTCTTTAACAAAAAAAGGAAAAGAAGAAAAAGGGGATGCCTAAAGCTCAGTATAAGGAATGATTAGCCACATGCCTATCCAACCTCCAAAAAGGTTTCAGCTCACACAGGTCAAATGGCCATCAGCAAAAAGTCCACAAACTATAAATGCAGAAGGGGTTTTAGAGAACTCTGTACCTCCTAGCTCTGGTGGGATCTAAAGTGGTAACAGCACTAACAAAAACGGAATGGAGCTGCTTTACAAGGTAAAAACTGAGCTACCATATGATGCGACAGGGCACCTTTTGAGCCTATTAACTAAGACCACCAGAATCGGAAAGACAGAGGCAGGCAAATGTGCACTGCAGCAATATTGAAATAGCCAAGACATACAAGCAAAAAAAAGGTCCATAAACAGATGAATGGACAAAGACCAAATGGTATACGTACCAAATGGAATAGTGGCCTCGCGAACAAAATGAACAATGCCGTTTTCAGGACTACAGTTGAGCCTAGAAATAATCATATAGGGTTAAGTAAGTCACAAGGGTATGACAAATATCCTATGATATCATTTATACATGTTATCCTAAGATTGCTACCAATGAACATATTTCCACAAAAAAAGACACTCACAGACTTATCAAAGAAACTAATGGTTAGCCAAAATGAAAGGTGGGAGGTTGGGTAAATTAGGACTATGGCGTTTACATACATATACTAATGTATGTTAAATGTATATAAACATATAACAGATAAACTATATGAATTATATAATCACCAATACCTTTAAAATATACATTGTGTAATCACATACATGCTAACAGGATCCGAAGATGAACAGACATATGTATGAATCATTGAGCCGATTCTGTACAGCAGACAATCAAAACACTCTAATCAAATTTACTCCGATAAGAAATAGAAATTAAATTTAAAAAACAAACATAAGTAAGGAGACATAAACTTCTCGGGGCTTCTCCCTGCACATTCCACTCTATTTTACAACCTCGGAACACTACCTAGAGGAAGACTGTGTTGCCCTAGTAACAAGAGTTGAGAACGTAATAATGCTGCCGCCTTGTGGCTGTTTCCCACAACAGCAGCTTTATACCCAGTGCCAATTGTTGCTTAATAGTCACAAGGACTGCAGGGCTCTAAATGACACCTGCCCTCAAAAAATGCCCTGCGGTAGGGAATAGGCAAGAAAATTCAAGACATGAGAAAATTTTCAAGAAGTCAATAAGAGGAGGGAAGTTGTACTCACTCTTTAAAAAAAAGGAAAAGAAAAAAAAGGACATGCCTAAAGCTCAGTATAAGGAATTATAAGCCACAGGCAAATTCAAATTCAAAAAGGTTTCAGCTCACACCAGTCATGACCACCAGCAAAAAGTTTACAAACTATAAATGCTGAAGGGGTTTTAGAGAACTGTGTACCTTCTAGCTGCTGGTGGGATGTAAAGTGGTAACAGCACTAACGCAAACTGAATCGAGCTGCTTTACAAGGTAAAAACTGAGCTACCATATGATGCGGCAGGGCACCTTTTCGGCCTATAACCTAAGACCACCAGAATCGGAAAGACAGAGGCAGGTAAATGTGCACTGCAGCAATATTGAAATAGCGAAGAAATGGAAGCAAAAAAAGATCCATAACCAGATGAATGGACAAAGAAGAAGTGTTATATGGACAGAATGGAATAGTAGCTTCGGAAAAAAATTAAACAATGCCGTGTTCAGGACTACAGTTGAGCCTAGAAATCATCATATAAGGTTAAGTAAGTCAAAAGGGTATGACAAATATCCTATGATATCATTTATACATGTTATCCTAAGATTGCTACCAATGAACATATTTCCACAAAAAAAGACACTCACAGACTTATCAAATAAACTAATGGTTAGCCAAAATGAAAGGTGGGAGGATGGGTAAATTAGGACTATGGCGTTAACATACATATAGTAATGTTTGTTAAATGTATATAAACAAATACCATATAAACTATATAAATTATATAATCACAATACCTTTAAAATATACATTCTGTAATTCCATACATGCTAACAGGATCCGAAGATGAACAAGACATATGTATGAATCATTGCGCAGATTCGGTACAGCCAGACAATCAAAACACTCTAATCAAATTTACTCCGATAAGAAATAGAAATTAAATTTAAAAAACAAACAGAAGTAAGGAGACATAAACTTCTCGGGGCTTCTCCCAGCACATTCCACTCTAGTTTACAACCTCGGAACACTACCTCCTGGAAAACTCTGTTGCCCTAGTAACAAGAATTGAGAAGGTAATAATGCTGCTGCCTTGTGGCTGTTTCCCACAACAGCAGCTTTAAACCCACTGCTAATGGTTGCTTCATAGTCACAAGGATTGCAGGGCTCTAAATGACACCTGCCCTCAAGAAATGCCCTGGAGTGGGGAATAGGCAAGAAAATTCAACACATGAGAAATTTTTCAAAAAGTCAATATGAAGAGGGAAGTTGTACTCACACTTTATCAAAAAAAGGAAAAGAAAAAAAAGGATATGCTTAAAGCTCAGTATAAGGAATTATTAGCCACATGCAAATTCAAATTCAAAAAGGTTTCAGCTCACACCAGTCATGACCATCAGCAAAAAGACTACAAACTATAAATGCTTAAGGGGTTTTAGAAAAATGTGTACCTTCTAGCTGCTGGTGGGATGTAAAGTGGTAACAGCACTAACGAAAACTGAATGGAGCTGCTACAAAGATAAAAATTGAGCTACCATATGATGCGGCAGGGCACCTTTTGGGCCTATAACCTAAGACCACCAGAATCGGAAAGAGAGAGGCAGGGAAATGTGAACTGCAACAACATTGATATAGCCAAGACATGGAAGCAAAAAAAAGGTCCATAAACAGATGAATGGACAAATACGAAGTGGTATACGTACCAAATGGAATAGAAGCCTCGGGAACAAAATGAACAATGCCGTTTTCAGGACTACAGTTGAGCCTAGAAATAATCATATAAGGTTAAGTAAGTCAAAAGGGTATGACAGGGGCTTCCCTGGTGGCGCAGTGGTTGAGAATCTGCCTGCTAATGCAGGGGACGCGGGTTCGAGCCCTGGTCTGGGAGGATCCCACGTGCCACGGAGCAACTGGGACCGTGAGCCACAACTGCTGAGCCTGCGCATCTGGAGACTGTGCCGCGCAACGGGAGGGGCCACGATAGTGAGAGGCCCGCGCATCGCAATGAAGAGTGGCCCCCGCTTGCCGCAACTAGAGAAAGCCCTCGCACGAAACGAAGACCCAACACAGCTAAATAAATAGATAAATAAATAAATAAAGTAGCTATTAATTTAAAAAAAAGGGTATGACAAATATCCTATGATATCATTTATACATGTTATCCTAAGATTGCTACCAATGAACATATTTCCACAAAAAAAGACACTCACAGACTTATCAAATAAACTAATGGTTAGCCAAAATGAAAGGTGGGAGGATGGGTAAATTAGGACTATGGCGTCAACATACATATAGTAATGTTTGTTAAACGTATATAAACATATAACATATAAGCTATATAAATTATATACTCACAATACCTTTAAAATATACATTCTGTAATCACATACATGCTAACAGGATCCGAAGATGAACAGACATATGTATGAATCATTGAGCAGATTCTGTACAGCCAGACAATCAAAACACTCTAATCAAATTTACTCCGATAAGAAATAGAAATTAAATTTAAAAAACAAACATAAGTAAGGAGACATAAACTTCTCGGGGCTTCTCCCAGCACATTCCACTCTAATTTACAACCGCGGAACACTACCTCCAGGAAGACTCTGTTGCCCTAATAACAAGAGTTGAGAACGTAATAATGCTGCCGCCTTGTGGCTGTTTCCCACAACAGCAGCTTTAAACCCAGTGCTAATGGTTGCTTATGAGTCACAAGGACTGCAGGGCTCTAAATGACACCTGCCCTCAAAAAAGGCCCTGGGGTAGGGAATAGGCAAGAAAATTCAACACATGAGAAATTTTTCAAGAAGTCAATATGAAGAGAGAAGTTGTACTCACTCTTTAACAAAAAAAGGAAAAGAAGAAAAAGGGGATGCCTAAAGCTCAGGATAAGGAATTATTAGCCACATGCCTATCCAACCTCCAAAAAGGTTTCAGCTCACACAGGTCAAATGGCCATCAGCAAAAAGTCCACAAACTATAAATGCAGAAGGGGTTTTAGAGAACTCTGTACCTCCTAGGTCTGGTGGGATCTAAAGTGGTAACAGCACTAACAAAAACGGAATGGAGCTGCTTTACAAGGTAAAAACTGAGCTACCATATGATGCGACAGGGCACCTTTTGAGCCTATTAACTAAGACCACCAGAATCGGAAAGACAGAGGCAGGCAAATGTGCACTGCAGCAATATTGAAATAGCCAAGACATACAAGCAAAAAAAAGTTCCATAAACAGATGAATGGACAAAGACGAAATGGTATACGTACCAAATGGAATAGTAGCCTCGCGAACAAAATGAACAATGCCGTTTTCAGGACTACAGTTGAGCCTAGAAATAATCATATAAGGTTGAGTAAGTCAAAAGGGTATGACAGGGGCTTCCCTGGTGACGCAGTGATTGAGAATCTGCCTGCTAATGCAGGGGACGCGGGTTCGAGCCCTGTTCTGGGAGGATCCCAGGTGCCACGGAGCAACTGGGACCGTGAGCCACAACTGCTGAGCCTGCGCATCTGGAGCCTGTGCCCCGCAACGGGAGGGGCCACGATAGTGAGAGGCCCGCGCACCGCAATGAAGAGTGGCCCCCGCTTGCCGCAACTAGAGAAAGCCCTCGCACGAAACGAAGACCCAACACAGCTAAATAAATAGATAAATAAATAAATAAATAAATAAAGTTGCTATTAATTAAAAAAAAAGGGTATGACAAATATCCTATGATATCATTTATACATGTTATCCTAAGATTGCTACCAATGAACATATTTCCACAAAAAAAGACACTCACAGACTTATCAAATAAACTAATGGTTAGCCAAAATGAAAGGTGGGAGGATGGGTAAATTAGGACTATGGCGTTAACATACATATAGTAATGTTTGTTAAACGTATATAAACATATAACATATAAGCTATATAAATTATATAATCACAATATCTTTAAAATATACATTCTGTAATCACATACATGCTAACGGGATCCGAAGATGAACAGACATATGTATGAATCATTGAGCAGATTCTGTACAGCCAGACAATCAAAACACTCTAATCAAATTTACTCCGATAAGAAATAGAAATTAAATTTAAAAAAGAAACAGAAGTAAGGAGACATAAAGTTCTGGGGGCTTCTCCCAGCACATTCCACTCTAGTTTACAACCTCGGAACACTACCTCCAGGAAGACTCTGTTGCTCTAGTAACAAGAGTTGAGAACGTAATAATGCTGCCGCCTTGTGGCTGTTTCCCACAACAGCAGCTTTAACCCCAGTGCTAATGGTTGCTTAAGAGTCACAAGGACTGCAGGGCTCTAAATGACACCTGCCCTCAAAAAAGGCCCTGGGGTAGGGAATAGGTAAGAAAATTCAACACATGAGAAATTTTTCAAGAAGTCAATATGAAGAGGGAAGTTGTACTCACTCTTTAACAAAAAAAGGAAAAGAAGAAAAAGGGGATGCCTAAAGCTCAGTATAAGGAATTATTAGCCACATGCCTAAACAACCTCCAAAAAGGTTTCAGCTCACACCAGTCAAATGGCCATCAGCAAAAAGTCTACAAACTATAAATGCTGAAGGGGTTTTAGAGAACTCTGTACCTCCTAGCTCTGGTGGGATCTAAAGTGGTAACAGCACTAACAAAAACGGAATGGAGCTGCTTTACAAGGTAAAAACTGAGCTACCATATGATGCGACAGGGCACCTTTTGAGCCTATTAACTAAGACCACCATAATCGGAAAGACAGAGACAGGCAAATGTGCACTGCAGCAATATTGAAATAGCCAAGACATACAAGCAAAAAAAAGGTCCATAAACAGATGAATGGACAAAGACGAAATGGTATACGTACCAAATGGAATAGTAGCTTCGGGAACAAAATAAACAATGCCGTTTTCAGGACTACAGTTGAGCCTAGAAATAATCATATAAGGTTAAGTAAGTCAAAAGGGTATGACAAATATCCTATGATATCATTTATACATGTTATCCTAAGATTGCTACCAATGAACATATTTCCACAAAAACAGACACTCACAGACTTATCAAAGAAACTAATGGTTAGCCAAAATGAAAGGTGGGAGGATGGGTAAATTAGGACTATGGCGTTTACATACATATACTAATGTATGTTAAATGTATATAAACATATAACAGATAAACTATATGAATTATATAATCACCAATACCTTTAAAATATACATTGTGTAATCACATACATGCTAACAGGATCCGAAGATGAACAGACATATGTATGAATCATTGAGCCGATTCTGTACAGCCAGACAATCAAAACACTCTAATCAAATTTACTCCGATAAGAAATAGAAATTAAATTTAAAAAACAAACATATGTAAGGAGACATAAACTTCTCCGGGCTTCTCCCAGCACATTCCACTCTAATTTATAACCTCGGAACACTACCTAGAGGAAGACTCTGTTGCCCTAGTAACAAGAGTTGAGAACGTAATAATGCTGCCGCCTTGTGGCTGTTTCCCACAACAGCAGCTTTATACCCAGTGCCAATTGTTGCTTAATAGTCACAAGGACTGCAGGGCTCTAAATGACACCTGCCCTCAAAAAATGCCCTGCGGTAGGGAATAGGCAAAAAAATTCAAGACATGAGAAAATTTTCAAGAAGTCAATAAGAGGAGGGAAGTTGTACTCACTCTTTAAAAAAAAGGAAAAGAAAAAAGAGGACATGCCTAAAGCTCAGTATAAGGAATTATTAGCCACAGGCAAATTCAAATTCAAAAAGGTTTCAGCTCACACCAATCATGACCATCAGCAAAAAGTCTACAAACTATAAATGCTGAAGGGGTTTTAGAGAACTGTGTACCTTCTAGCTGCTGGTGGGATGTAAAGTGATAACAGCTCTAACGCAAACTGAATCGAGCTGCTTTACAGGGTAAAAACTGAGCTACCATATGATGCGGCAGGGCACCTTTTGGGCCTATAACTTAAGACCACCAGAATCGGAAAGACAGAGGCAGGCAAATGTGCACTGCAGCAATATTGAAATAGCCAAGAAATGGAAACAAAAAAAGATCCATAAACAGATGAATGGACAAAGAAGAAGTGGTATATCGACAGAATGGAATAGTAGCCTCGGGAACAAAATGAACAATGCCGTGTTCAGGACTACAGTTGAGCCTAGAAATAATCATATAAGGTTAAGTAAGTCAATAGGGTATGACAGGGGCTTCCCTGGTGGCGCAGTGGTTGAGAATCTGCCTGCTAATGCAGGGGACGCGGGTTCGAGCCCTGGTCTGGGAGGATCCCACGTGCCACGGAGCAACTGGGACCGTGAGCCACAACTGCTGAGCCTGCGCATCTGGAGCCTGTGACCCGTAACGGGAGGGGCCACGATAGTGAGAGGCCTGCGCACCGCAATGAAGAGTGGCTCCCGCTTGCCACAACTAGAGAAAGCCCTCGCACGAAACGAAGACCCAACACAGCTAAATAAATAGATAAATAAATAAATAAATAAATAAAGTAGCTATTAATTTAAAAAAAAAAGGTATGACAAATATCCTATGATATCATTTACACATGTTATCCTAAGATTGCTACCAATGAACATATTTCCACAAAAAAAGACACTCACAGACTTATCAAATAAACTAATGGTTAGCCAAAATGAAAGGTGGGAGGATGGGTAAATTAGGACTATGGCGTTTACATACATATACTAATGTATGTTAAATGTATATAAACATATAACAGAAAAACTATATGAATTATATAATCACCAATACCTTTAAAATATATATTGTGTAATCACATACATGCTAACAGGATCCGAAGATGAACAGACATATGTATGAATCATTGAGCAGATTCTGTACAGCCAGACAATCAAAACACTCTAATCAAATTTACTCCGATAAGAAATAGAAATTAAATTTAAAAAACAAACATAAGTAAGGAGACAGAAAGTTCTGCGGGCTTGTCCCAGCACATTCCACTCTAGTTTACAACCTCGGAACACTACCTCCAGGAAGACTCTGTTGCCCTAGTAACAAGAGTTGAGAACGTAATAATGCTGCCGCCTTGTGGCTGTTTCCCACAACAGCAGCTTTAAACACACTGCTAATGGTTGCTTCATAGTCACAAGGATTGCAGGGCTCTAAATGACACCTGCCCTCAAGAAATGCCCTGGAGTGGGGAATAGGCAAGAAAATTCAACACATGAGAAATTTTTCAAGAAGTCAATATGAAGAGGGAAGTTGTACTCACTCTTTATCAAAAATGGAAAAGAAAAAAAAGGATATGCTTAAAGCTCAGTATAAGGAATTATTAGCCACATGCAAATTCAAATTCAAAAAGGTTTCAGCTCACACCAATCATGACCATCAGCAAAAAGACTACAAACTATAAATGCAGAAGGGGTTTTAGAAAAATGTGTACCTTCTAGCCGCTGGTGGGATGTAAAGTGGTAACAGCACTAACGAAAACTGAATGGAGCTGCTACAAAGGTAAAAATTGAGCTACCATATGATGCGGCAGGGCACCTTTTGGGCCTATAACCTAAGACCACCAGAATCGGAAAGACAGAGGCAGGGAAATGTGAACTGCAACAACATTGATATAGCCAAGACATGGAAGCAAAAAAAGGTCCATAAACAGATTAATGGACAAAGACGAAGTGGTGTACGTACCAAATGGAATAGAAGCCTCGGGAACAAAATGAACAATGCCGCTTTCAGGACTACAGTTGAGCCTACAAATAGTCATATAAGGTTAAGTAAGTAAAAAGGGTATGACAGGGGCTTCCCTGGTGGCGCAGTGGTTGAGAATCTGCCTGCTAATGCAGGGGACGCGGGTTCGAGCCCTGGTCTGGGAGGATCCCACGTGCCACGGAGCAACTGGGACCGTGAGACACAACTGCTGAGCCTGCGCATCTGGAGCCTGTGCCCCACAACGGGAGGGACCACGATAGTGAGAGGCCCGCACACCGCAATGAAGAGAGGCCCCCGCTTGCCGCAACTAGAGAAAGCCCTCGCACGAAACGAAGACCCAACACAGCTAAATAAATAGATAAATAAATAAATAAAGTAGCTATTAATTTAAAAAAATGGGTATGACAAATATCCTATGATATCATTTATACATGTTATCCTAAGATTGCTACCAATGAACATATTTCCACAAAAAAAGACACTCACAGACTTATCAAATAAACTAATGGTTAGCCAAAATGAAAGGTGGGAGGATGGGTAAATTAGGACTATGGCGTTTACATACATATAGTAATGTTTGTTTAATGTATATAAACATATAACATATAAACTATATAAATTATATAATCACAATACCTTTAAAATATACATTCTGTAATCACATACATGCTAACAGGATCCGAAGATGAACAGACATATGTATGAATCATTGGGCAGATTCTGTACATCCAGACAATCAAAACACTCTAATCAAATTTACTCCGATAAGAAATAGAAATTAAATTTAAAAAACAAACATAAGTAAGGAGACATAAAGTTCTGGGGGCTTGTCCCAGCACATTCCACTCTAGTTTACAACCTCGGAACACTACCTCCAGGAAGACTCTGTTGCCCTAGTAACAAGAGCTGAGAACGTAATAATGCTGCCGCCTTGTGGCTGTTTCCCACAACAGCAGCTTTAAACACACTGCTAATGGTTGCTTACGAGTCACAAGGACTGCAGGGCTCTAAATGACACCTGCCCTCAAAAAAGGCCCTGGGGTAGGGAATAGGCAAGAAAATTCAACACATGAGAAATTTTTCAAGAAGTCAATATGAAGAGGGAAGTTGTACTCACTCTTTAACAAAAAAAGGAAAAGAAGAAAAAGGGGATGCCTAAAGCTCAGTATAAGGAATGATTAGCCACATGCCTATCCAACCTCCAAAAAGGTTTCAGCTCACACAGGTCAAATGGCCATCAGCAAAAAGTCCACAAACTATAAATGCAGAAGGGGTTTTAGAGAACTCTGTACCTCCTAGCTCTGGTGGGATCTAAAGTGGTAACAGCACTAACAAAAACGGAATGGAGCTGCTTTACAAGGTAAAAACTGAGCTACCATATGATGCGACAGGGCACCTTTTGAGCCTATTAACTAAGACCACCAGAATCGGAAAGACAGAGGCAGGCAAATGTGCACTGCAGCAATATTGAAATAGCCAAGACATACAAGCAAAAAAAAGGTCCATAAACAGATGAATGGACAAAGACCAAATGGTATACGTACCAAATGGAATAGTGGCCTCGCGAACAAAATGAACAATGCCGTTTTCAGGACTACAGTTGAGCCTAGAAATAATCATATAGGGTTAAGTAAGTCACAAGGGTATGACAAATATCCTATGATATCATTTATACATGTTATCCTAAGATTGCTACCAATGAACATATTTCCACAAAAAAAGACACTCACAGACTTATCAAAGAAACTAATGGTTAGCCAAAATGAAAGGTGGGAGGTTGGGTAAATTAGGACTATGGCGTTTACATACATATACTAATGTATGTTAAATGTATATAAACATATAACAGATAAACTATATGAATTATATAATCACCAATACCTTTAAAATATACATTGTGTAATCACATACATGCTAACAGGATCCGAAGATGAACAGACATATGTATGAATCATTGAGCCGATTCTGTACAGCAGACAATCAAAACACTCTAATCAAATTTACTCCGATAAGAAATAGAAATTAAATTTAAAAAACAAACATAAGTAAGGAGACATAAACTTCTCGGGGCTTCTCCCTGCACATTCCACTCTATTTTACAACCTCGGAACACTACCTAGAGGAAGACTGTGTTGCCCTAGTAACAAGAGTTGAGAACGTAATAATGCTGCCGCCTTGTGGCTGTTTCCCACAACAGCAGCTTTATACCCAGTGCCAATTGTTGCTTAATAGTCACAAGGACTGCAGGGCTCTAAATGACACCTGCCCTCAAAAAATGCCCTGCGGTAGGGAATAGGCAAGAAAATTCAAGACATGAGAAAATTTTCAAGAAGTCAATAAGAGGAGGGAAGTTGTACTCACTCTTTAAAAAAAAGGAAAAGAAAAAAAAGGACATGCCTAAAGCTCAGTATAAGGAATTATAAGCCACAGGCAAATTCAAATTCAAAAAGGTTTCAGCTCACACCAGTCATGACCACCAGCAAAAAGTTTACAAACTATAAATGCTGAAGGGGTTTTAGAGAACTGTGTACCTTCTAGCTGCTGGTGGGATGTAAAGTGGTAACAGCACTAACGCAAACTGAATCGAGCTGCTTTACAAGGTAAAAACTGAGCTACCATATGATGCGGCAGGGCACCTTTTCGGCCTATAACCTAAGACCACCAGAATCGGAAAGACAGAGGCAGGCAAATGTGCACTGCAGCAATATTGAAATAGCGAAGAAATGGAAGCAAAAAAAGATCCATAACCAGATGAATGGACAAAGAAGAAGTGTTATATGGACAGAATGGAATAGTAGCTTCGGAAAAAAATTAAACAATGCCGTGTTCAGGACTACAGTTGAGCCTAGAAATCATCATATAAGGTTAAGTAAGTCAAAAGGGTATGACAAATATCCTATGATATCATTTATACATGTTATCCTAAGATTGCTACCAATGAACATATTTCCACAAAAAAAGACACTCACAGACTTATCAAATAAACTAATGGTTAGCCAAAATGAAAGGTGGGAGGATGGGTAAATTAGGACTATGGCGTTAACATACATATAGTAATGTTTGTTAAATGTATATAAACAAATACCATATAAACTATATAAATTATATAATCACAATACCTTTAAAATATACATTCTGTAATTCCATACATGCTAACAGGATCCGAAGATGAACAAGACATATGTATGAATCATTGCGCAGATTCGGTACAGCCAGACAATCAAAACACTCTAATCAAATTTACTCCGATAAGAAATAGAAATTAAATTTAAAAAACAAACAGAAGTAAGGAGACATAAACTTCTCGGGGCTTCTCCCAGCACATTCCACTCTAGTTTACAACCTCGGAACACTACCTCCTGGAAAACTCTGTTGCCCTAGTAACAAGAATTGAGAAGGTAATAATGCTGCTGCCTTGTGGCTGTTTCCCACAACAGCAGCTTTAAACCCACTGCTAATGGTTGCTTCATAGTCACAAGGATTGCAGGGCTCTAAATGACACCTGCCCTCAAGAAATGCCCTGGAGTGGGGAATAGGCAAGAAAATTCAACACATGAGAAATTTTTCAAAAAGTCAATATGAAGAGGGAAGTTGTACTCACACTTTATCAAAAAAAGGAAAAGAAAAAAAAGGATATGCTTAAAGCTCAGTATAAGGAATTATTAGCCACATGCAAATTCAAATTCAAAAAGGTTTCAGCTCACACCAGTCATGACCATCAGCAAAAAGACTACAAACTATAAATGCTTAAGGGGTTTTAGAAAAATGTGTACCTTCTAGCTGCTGGTGGGATGTAAAGTGGTAACAGCACTAACGAAAACTGAATGGAGCTGCTACAAAGATAAAAATTGAGCTACCATATGATGCGGCAGGGCACCTTTTGGGCCTATAACCTAAGACCACCAGAATCGGAAAGAGAGAGGCAGGGAAATGTGAACTGCAACAACATTGATATAGCCAAGACATGGAAGCAAAAAAAAGGTCCATAAACAGATGAATGGACAAATACGAAGTGGTATACGTACCAAATGGAATAGAAGCCTCGGGAACAAAATGAACAATGCCGTTTTCAGGACTACAGTTGAGCCTAGAAATAATCATATAAGGTTAAGTAAGTCAAAAGGGTATGACAGGGGCTTCCCTGGTGGCGCAGTGGTTGAGAATCTGCCTGCTAATGCAGGGGACGCGGGTTCGAGCCCTGGTCTGGGAGGATCCCACGTGCCACGGAGCAACTGGGACCGTGAGCCACAACTGCTGAGCCTGCGCATCTGGAGACTGTGCCGCGCAACGGGAGGGGCCACGATAGTGAGAGGCCCGCGCATCGCAATGAAGAGTGGCCCCCGCTTGCCGCAACTAGAGAAAGCCCTTGCACGAAACGAAGACCCAACACAGCTAAATAAATAGATAAATAAATAAATAAAGTAGCTATTAATTTAAAAAAAAAGGGTATGACAAATATCCTATGATATCATTTATACATGTTATCCTAAGATTGCTACCAATGAACATATTTCCACAAAAAAAGACACTCACAGACTTATCAAATAAACTAATGGTTAGCCAAAATGAAAGGTGGGAGGATGGGTAAATTAGGACTATGGCGTCAACATACATATAGTAATGTTTGTTAAACGTATATAAACATATAACATATAAGCTATATAAATTATATACTCACAATACCTTTAAAATATACATTCTGTAATCACATACATGCTAACAGGATCCGAAGATGAACAGACATATGTATGAATCATTGAGCAGATTCTGTACAGCCAGACAATCAAAACACTCTAATCAAATTTACTCCGATAAGAAATAGAAATTAAATTTAAAAAACAAACATAAGTAAGGAGACATAAACTTCTCGGGGCTTCTCCCAGCACATTCCACTCTAATTTACAACCGCGGAACACTACCTCCAGGAAGACTCTGTTGCCCTAGTAACAAGAGTTGAGAACGTAATAATGCTGCCGCCTTGTGGCTGTTTCCCACAACAGCAGCTTTAAACCCAGTGCTAATGGTTGCTTATGAGTCACAAGGACTGCAGGGCTCTAAATGACACCTGCCCTCAAAAAAGGCCCTGGGGTAGGGAATAGGCAAGAAAATTCAACACATGAGAAATTTTTCAAGAAGTCAATATGAAGAGAGAAGTTGTACTCACTCTTTAACAAAAAAAGGAAAAGAAGAAAAAGGGGATGCCTAAAGCTCAGGATAAGGAATTATTAGCCACATGCCTATCCAACCTCCAAAAAGGTTTCAGCTCACACAGGTCAAATGGCCATCAGCAAAAAGTCCACAAACTATAAATGCAGAAGGGGTTTTAGAGAACTCTGTACCTCCTAGGTCTGGTGGGATCTAAAGTGGTAACAGCACTAACAAAAACGGAATGGAGCTGCTTTACAAGGTAAAAACTGAGCTACCATATGATGCGACAGGGCACCTTTTGAGCCTATTAACTAAGACCACCAGAATCGGAAAGACAGAGGCAGGCAAATGTGCACTGCAGCAACATTGAAATAGCCAAGACATACAAGCAAAAAAAAGTTCCATAAACAGATGAATGGACAAAGACGAAATGGTATACGTACCAAATGGAATAGTAGCCTCGCGAACAAAATGAACAATGCCGTTTTCAGGACTACAGTTGAGCCTAGAAATAATCATATAAGGTTGAGTAAGTCAAAAGGGTATGACAGGGGCTTCCCTGGTGACGCAGTGATTGAGAATCTGCCTGCTAATGCAGGGGACGCGGGTTCGAGCCCTGTTCTGGGAGGATCCCAGGTGCCACGGAGCAACTGGGACCGTGAGCCACAACTGCTGAGCCTGCGCATCTGGAGCCTGTGCCCCGCAACGGGAGGGGCCACGATAGTGAGAGGCCCGCGCACCGCAATGAAGAGTGGCCCCCGCTTGCCGCAACTAGAGAAAGCCCTCGCACGAAACGAAGACCCAACACAGCTAAATAAATAGATAAATAAATAAATAAATAAAGTTGCTATTAATTAAAAAAAAAGGGTATGACAAATATCCTATGATATCATTTATACATGTTATCCTAAGATTGCTACCAATGAACATATTTCCACAAAAAAAGACACTCACAGACTTATCAAATAAACTAATGGTTAGCCAAAATGAAAGGTGGGAGGATGGGTAAATTAGGACTATGGCGTTAACATACATATAGTAATGTTTGTTAAACGTATATAAACATATAACATATAAGGTATATAAATTATATAATCACAATATCTTTAAAATATACATTCTGTAATCACATACATGCTAACGGGATCCGAAGATGAACAGACATATGTATGAATCATTGAGCAGATTCTGTACAGCCAGACAATCAAAACACTCTAATCAAATTTACTCCGATAAGAAATAGAAATTAAATTTAAAAAAGAAACAGAAGTAAGGAGACATAAAGTTCTGGGGGCTTCTCCCAGCACATTCCACTCTAGTTTACAACCTCGGAACACTACCTCCAGGAAGACTCTGTTGCTCTAGTAACAAGAGTTGAGAACGTAATAATGCTGCCGCCTTGTGGCTGTTTCCCACAACAGCAGCTTTAACCCCAGTGCTAATGGTTGCTTAAGAGTCACAAGGACTGCAGGGCTCTAAATGACACCTGCCCTCAAAAAAGGCCCTGGGGTAGGGAATAGGTAAGAAAATTCAACACATGAGAAATTTTTCAAGAAGTCAATATGAAGAGGGAAGTTGTACTCACTCTTTAACAAAAAAAGGAAAAGAAGAAAAAGGGGATGCCTAAAGCTCAGTATAAGGAATTATTAGCCACATGCCTAAACAACCTCCAAAAAGGTTTCAGCTCACACCAGTCAAATGGCCATCAGCAAAAAGTCTACAAACTATAAATGCTGAAGGGGTTTTAGAGAACTCTGTACCTCCTAGCTCTGGTGGGATCTAAAGTGGTAACAGCACTAACAAAAACGGAATGGAGCTGCTTTACAAGGTAAAAACTGAGCTACCATATGATGCGACAGGGCACCTTTTGAGCCTATTAACTAAGACCACCATAATCGGAAAGACAGAGACAGGCAAATGTGCACTGCAGCAATATTGAAATAGCCAAGACATACAAGCAAAAAAAAGGTCCATAAACAGATGAATGGACAAAGACGAAATGGTATACGTACCAAATGGAATAGTAGCTTCGGGAACAAAATAAACAATGCCGTTTTCAGGACTACAGTTGAGCCTAGAAATAATCATATAAGGTTAAGTAAGTCAAAAGGGTATGACAAATATCCTATGATATCATTTATACATGTTATCCTAAGATTGCTACCAATGAACATATTTCCACAAAAACAGACACTCACAGACTTATCAAAGAAACTAATGGTTAGCCAAAATGAAAGGTGGGAGGATGGGTAAATTAGGACTATGGCGTTTACATACATATACTAATGTATGTTAAATGTATATAAACATATAACAGATAAACTATATGAATTATATAATCACCAATACCTTTAAAATATACATTGTGTAATCACATACATGCTAACAGGATCCGAAGATGAACAGACATATGTATGAATCATTGAGCCGATTCTGTACAGCCAGACAATCAAAACACTCTAATCAAATTTACTCCGATAAGAAATAGAAATTAAATTTAAAAAACAAACATATGTAAGGAGACATAAACTTCTCCGGGCTTCTCCCAGCACATTCCACTCTAATTTATAACCTCGGAACACTACCTAGAGGAAGACTCTGTTGCCCTAGTAACAAGAGTTGAGAACGTAATAATGCTGCCGCCTTGTGGCTGTTTCCCACAACAGCAGCTTTATACCCAGTGCCAATTGTTGCTTAATAGTCACAAGGACTGCAGGGCTCTAAATGACACCTGCCCTCAAAAAATGCCCTGCGGTAGGGAATAGGCAAAATAATTCAAGACATGAGAAAATTTTCAAGAAGTCAATAAGAGGAGGGAAGTTGTACTCACTCTTTAAAAAAAAGGAAAAGAAAAAAGAGGACATGCCTAAAGCTCAGTATAAGGAATTATTAGCCACAGGCAAATTCAAATTCAAAAAGGTTTCAGCTCACACCAATCATGACCATCAGCAAAAAGTCTACAAACTATAAATGCTGAAGGGGTTTTAGAGAACTGTGTACCTTCTAGCTGCTGGTGGGATGTAAAGTGATAACAGCTCTAACGCAAACTGAATCGAGCTGCTTTACAGGGTAAAAACTGAGCTACCATATGATGCGGCAGGGCACCTTTTGGGCCTATAACTTAAGACCACCAGAATCGGAAAGACAGAGGCAGGCAAATGTGCACTGCAGCAATATTGAAATAGCCAAGAAATGGAAACAAAAAAAGATCCATAAACAGATGAATGGACAAAGAAGAAGTGGTATATCGACAGAATGGAATAGTAGCCTCGGGAACAAAATGAACAATGCCGTGTTCAGGACTACAGTTGAGCCTAGAAATAATCATATAAGGTTAAGTAAGTCAATAGGGTATGACAGGGGCTTCCCTGGTGGCGCAGTGGTTGAGAATCTGCCTGCTAATGCAGGGGACGCGGGTTCGAGCCCTGGTCTGGGAGGATCCCACGTGCCACGGAGCAACTGGGACCGTGAGCCACAACTGCTGAGCCTGCGCATCTGGAGCCTGTGACCCGTAACGGGAGGGGCCACGATAGTGAGAGGCCTGCGCACCGCAATGAAGAGTGGCTCCCGCTTGCCACAACTAGAGAAAGCCCTCGCACGAAACGAAGACCCAACACAGCTAAATAAATAGATAAATAAATAAATAAATAAATAAAGTAGCTATTAATTTAAAAAAAAAAGGTATGACAAATATCCTATGATATCATTTACACATGTTATCCTAAGATTGCTACCAATGAACATATTTCCACAAAAAAAGACACTCACAGACTTATCAAATAAACTAATGGTTAGCCAAAATGAAAGGTGGGAGGATGGGTAAATTAGGACTATGGCGTTTACATACATATACTAATGTATGTTAAATGTATATAAACATATAACAGAAAAACTATATGAATTATATAATCACCAATACCTTTAAAATATATATTGTGTAATCACATACATGCTAACAGGATCCGAAGATGAACAGACATATGTATGAATCATTGAGCAGATTCTGTACAGCCAGACAATCAAAACACTCTAATCAAATTTACTCCGATAAGAAATAGAAATTAAATTTAAAAAACAAACATAAGTAAGGAGACATAAACTTCTCGGGGCTTCTCCCAGCACATTCCACTCTAATTTACAACCGCGGAACACTACCTCCAGGAAGACTCTGTTGCCCTAGTAACAAGAGTTGAGAACGTAATAATGCTGCCGCCTTGTGGCTGTTTCCCACAACAGCAGCTTTAAACACACTGCTAATGGTTGCTTCATAGTCACAAGGATTGCAGGGCTCTAAATGACACCTGCCCTCAAGAAATGCCCTGGAGTGGGGAATAGGCAAGAAAATTCAACACATGAGAAATTTTTCAAGAAGTCAATATGAAGAGGGAAGTTGTACTCACTCTTTATCAAAAATGGAAAAGAAAAAAAAGGATATGCTTAAAGCTCAGTATAAGGAATTATTAGCCACATGCAAATTCAAATTCAAAAAGGTTTCAGCTCACACCAATCATGACCATCAGCAAAAAGACTACAAACTATAAATGCAGAAGGGGTTTTAGAAAAATGTGTACCTTCTAGCCGCTGGTGGGATGTAAAGTGGTAACAGCACTAACGAAAACTGAATGGAGCTGCTACAAAGGTAAAAATTGAGCTACCATATGATGCGGCAGGGCACCTTTTGGGCCTATAACCTAAGACCACCAGAATCGGAAAGACAGAGGCAGGGAAATGTGAACTGCAACAACATTGATATAGCCAAGACATGGAAGCAAAAAAAGGTCCATAAACAGATTAATGGACAAAGACGAAGTGGTGTACGTACCAAATGGAATAGAAGCCTCGGGAACAAAATGAACAATGCCGCTTTCAGGACTACAGTTGAGCCTACAAATAGTCATATAAGGTTAAGTAAGTAAAAAGAGTATGACAGGGGCTTCCCTGGTGGCGCAGTGGTTGAGAATCTGCCTGCTAATGCAGGGGACGCGGGTTCGAGCCCTGGTCTGGGAGGATCCCACGTGCCACGGAGCAACTGGGACCGTGAGACACAACTGCTGAGCCTGCGCATCTGGAGCCTGTGCCCCACAACGGGAGGGACCACGATAGTGAGAGGCCCGCACACCGCAATGAAGAGAGGCCCCCGCTTGCCGCAACTAGAGAAAGCCCTCGCACGAAACGAAGACCCAACACAGCTAAATAAATAGATAAATAAATAAATAAAGTAGCTATTAATTTAAAAAAATGGGTATGACAAATATCCTATGATATCATTTATACATGTTATCCTAAGATTGCTACCAATGAACATATTTCCACAAAAAAAGACACTCACAGACTTATCAAATAAACTAATGGTTAGCCAAAATGAAAGGTGGGAGGATGGGTAAATTAGGACTATGGCGTTTACATACATATAGTAATGTTTGTTTAATGTATATAAACATATAACATATAAACTATATAAATTATATAATCACAATACCTTTAAAATATACATTCTGTAATCACATACATGCTAACAGGATCCGAAGATGAACAGACATATGTATGAATCATTGGGCAGATTCTGTACATCCAGACAATCAAAACACTCTAATCAAATTTACTCCGATAAGAAATAGAAATTAAATTTAAAAAACAAACATAAGTAAGGAGACATAAAGTTCTGGGGGCTTGTCCCAGCACATTCCACTCTAGTTTACAACCTCGGAACACTACCTCCAGGAAGACTCTGTTGCCCTAGTAACAAGAGCTGAGAACGTAATAATGCTGCCGCCTTGTGGCTGTTTCCCACAACAGCAGCTTTAAACACACTGCTAATGGTTGCTTACGAGTCACAAGGACTGCAGGGCTCTAAATGACACCTGCCCTCAAAAAAGGCCCTGGGGTAGGGAATAGGCAAGAAAATTCAACACATGAGAAATTTTTCAAGAAGTCAATATGAAGAGAGAAGTTGTACTCACTCTTTAACAAAAAAAGGAAAAGAAGAAAAAGGGGATGCCTAAAGCTCAGGATAAGGAATTATTAGCCACATGCCTATCCAACCTCCAAAAAGGTTTCAGCTCACACAGGTCAAATGGCCATCAGCAAAAAGTCCACAAACTATAAATGCAGAAGGGGTTTTAGAGAACTCTGTACCTCCTAGGTCTGGTGGGATCTAAAGTGGTAACAGCACTAACAAAAACGGAATGGAGCTGCTTTACAAGGTAAAAACTGAGCTACCATATGATGCGACAGGGCACCTTTTGAGCCTATTAACTAAGACCACCAGAATCGGAAAGACAGAGGCAGGCAAATGTGCACTGCAGCAATATTGAAATAGCCAAGACATACAAGCAAAAAAAAGTTCCATAAACAGATGAATGGACAAAGACGAAATGGTATACGTACCAAATGGAATAGTAGCCTCGCGAACAAAATGAACAATGCCGTTTTCAGGACTACAGTTGAGCCTAGAAATAATCATATAAGGTTGAGTAAGTCAAAAGGGTATGACAGGGGCTTCCCTGGTGACGCAGTGATTGAGAATCTGCCTGCTAATGCAGGGGACGCGGGTTCGAGCCCTGTTCTGGGAGGATCCCAGGTGCCACGGAGCAACTGGGACCGTGAGCCACAACTGCTGAGCCTGCGCATCTGGAGCCTGTGCCCCGCAACGGGAGGGGCCACGATAGTGAGAGGCCCGCGCACCGCAATGAAGAGTGGCCCCCGCTTGCCGCAACTAGAGAAAGCCCTCGCACGAAACGAAGACCCAACACAGCTAAATAAATAGATAAATAAATAAATAAATAAATAAATAAATAAAGTTGCTATTAATTAAAAAAAAAGGGTATGACAAATATCCTATGATATCATTTATACATGTTATCCTAAGATTGCTACCAATGAACATATTTCCACAAAAAAAGACACTCACAGACTTATCAAATAAACTAATGGTTAGCCAAAATGAAAGGTGGGAGGATGGGTAAATTAGGACTATGGCGTTAACATACATATAGTAATGTTTGTTAAACGTATATAAACATATAACATATAAGGTATATAAATTATATAATCACAATATCTTTAAAATATACATTCTGTAATCACATACATGCTAACGGGATCCGAAGATGAACAGACATATGTATGAATCATTGAGCAGATTCTGTACAGCCAGACAATCAAAACACTCTAATCAAATTTACTCCGATAAGAAATAGAAATTAAATTTAAAAAAGAAACAGAAGTAAGGAGACATAAAGTTCTGGGGGCTTCTCCCAGCACATTCCACTCTAGTTTACAACCTCGGAACACTACCTCCAGGAAGACTCTGTTGCTCTAGTAACAAGAGTTGAGAACGTAATAATGCTGCCGCCTTGTGGCTGTTTCCCACAACAGCAGCTTTAACCCCAGTGCTAATGGTTGCTTAAGAGTCACAAGGACTGCAGGGCTCTAAATGACACCTGCCCTCAAAAAAGGCCCTGGGGTAGGGAATAGGTAAGAAAATTCAACACATGAGAAATTTTTCAAGAAGTCAATATGAAGAGGGAAGTTGTACTCACTCTTTAACAAAAAAAGGAAAAGAAGAAAAAGGGGATGCCTAAAGCTCAGTATAAGGAATTATTAGCCACATGCCTAAACAACCTCCAAAAAGGTTTCAGCTCACACCAGTCAAATGGCCATCAGCAAAAAGTCTACAAACTATAAATGCTGAAGGGGTTTTAGAGAACTCTGTACCTCCTAGCTCTGGTGGGATCTAAAGTGGTAACAGCACTAACAAAAACGGAATGGAGCTGCTTTACAAGGTAAAAACTGAGCTACCATATGATGCGACAGGGCACCTTTTGAGCCTATTAACTAAGACCACCATAATCGGAAAGACAGAGACAGGCAAATGTGCACTGCAGCAATATTGAAATAGCCAAGACATACAAGCAAAAAAAAGGTCCATAAACAGATGAATGGACAAAGACGAAATGGTATACGTACCAAATGGAATAGTAGCTTCGGGAACAAAATAAACAATGCCGTTTTCAGGACTACAGTTGAGCCTAGAAATAATCATATAAGGTTAAGTAAGTCAAAAGGGTATGACAAATATCCTATGATATCATTTATACATGTTATCCTAAGATTGCTACCAATGAACATATTTCCACAAAAACAGACACTCACAGACTTATCAAAGAAACTAATGGTTAGCCAAAATGAAAGGTGGGAGGATGGGTAAATTAGGACTATGGCGTTTACATACATATACTAATGTATGTTAAATGTATATAAACATATAACAGATAAACTATATGAATTATATAATCACCAATACCTTTAAAATATACATTGTGTAATCACATACATGCTAACAGGATCCGAAGATGAACAGACATATGTATGAATCATTGAGCCGATTCTGTACAGCCAGACAATCAAAACACTCTAATCAAATTTACTCCGATAAGAAATAGAAATTAAATTTAAAAAACAAACATATGTAAGGAGACATAAACTTCTCCGGGCTTCTCCCAGCACATTCCACTCTAATTTATAACCTCGGAACACTACCTAGAGGAAGACTCTGTTGCCCTAGTAACAAGAGTTGAGAACGTAATAATGCTGCCGCCTTGTGGCTGTTTCCCACAACAGCAGCTTTATACCCAGTGCCAATTGTTGCTTAATAGTCACAAGGACTGCAGGGCTCTAAATGACACCTGCCCTCAAAAAATGCCCTGCGGTAGGGAATAGGCAAAAAAATTCAAGACATGAGAAAATTTTCAAGAAGTCAATAAGAGGAGGGAAGTTGTACTCACTCTTTAAAAAAAAGGAAAAGAAAAAAGAGGACATGCCTAAAGCTCAGTATAAGGAATTATTAGCCACAGGCAAATTCAAATTCAAAAAGGTTTCAGCTCACACCAATCATGACCATCAGCAAAAAGTCTACAAACTATAAATGCTGAAGGGGTTTTAGAGAACTGTGTACCTTCTAGCTGCTGGTGGGATGTAAAGTGATAACAGCTCTAACGCAAACTGAATCGAGCTGCTTTACAGGGTAAAAACTGAGCTACCATATGATGCGGCAGGGCACCTTTTGGGCCTATAACTTAAGACCACCAGAATCGGAAAGACAGAGGCAGGCAAATGTGCACTGCAGCAATATTGAAATAGCCAAGAAATGGAAACAAAAAAAGATCCATAAACAGATGAATGGACAAAGAAGAAGTGGTATATCGACAGAATGGAATAGTAGCCTCGGGAACAAAATGAACAATGCCGTGTTCAGGACTACAGTTGAGCCTAGAAATAATCATATAAGGTTAAGTAAGTCAATAGGGTATGACAGGGGCTTCCCTGGTGGCGCAGTGGTTGAGAATCTGCCTGCTAATGCAGGGGACGCGGGTTCGAGCCCTGGTCTGGGAGGATCCCACGTGCCACGGAGCAACTGGGACCGTGAGCCACAACTGCTGAGCCTGCGCATCTGGAGCCTGTGACCCGTAACGGGAGGGGCCACGATAGTGAGAGGCCTGCGCACCGCAATGAAGAGTGGCTCCCGCTTGCCACAACTAGAGAAAGCCCTCGCACGAAACGAAGACCCAACACAGCTAAATAAATAGATAAATAAATAAATAAATAAATAAATAAAGTAGCTATTAATTTAAAAAAAAAAGGTATGACAAATATCCTATGATATCATTTACACATGTTATCCTAAGATTGCTACCAATGAACATATTTCCACAAAAAAAGACACTCACAGACTTATCAAATAAACTAATGGTTAGCCAAAATGAAAGGTGGGAGGATGGGTAAATTAGGACTATGGCGTTTACATACATATACTAATGTATGTTAAATGTATATAAACATATAACAGAAAAACTATATGAATTATATAATCACCAATACCTTTAAAATATATATTGTGTAATCACATACATGCTAACAGGATCCGAAGATGAACAGACATATGTATGAATCATTGAGCAGATTCTGTACAGCCAGACAATCAAAACACTCTAATCAAATTTACTCCGATAAGAAATAGAAATTAAATTTAAAAAACAAACATAAGTAAGGAGACATAAACTTCTCGGGGCTTCTCCCAGCACATTCCACTCTAATTTACAACCGCGGAACACTACCTCCAGGAAGACTCTGTTGCCCTAGTAACAAGAGTTGAGAACGTAATAATGCTGCCGCCTTGTGGCTGTTTCCCACAACAGCAGCTTTAAACACACTGCTAATGGTTGCTTCATAGTCACAAGGATTGCAGGGCTCTAAATGACACCTGCCCTCAAGAAATGCCCTGGAGTGGGGAATAGGCAAGAAAATTCAACACATGAGAAATTTTTCAAGAAGTCAATATGAAGAGGGAAGTTGTACTCACTCTTTATCAAAAATGGAAAAGAAAAAAAAGGATATGCTTAAAGCTCAGTATAAGGAATTATTAGCCACATGCAAATTCAAATTCAAAAAGGTTTCAGCTCACACCAATCATGACCATCAGCAAAAAGACTACAAACTATAAATGCAGAAGGGGTTTTAGAAAAATGTGTACCTTCTAGCCGCTGGTGGGATGTAAAGTGGTAACAGCACTAACGAAAACTGAATGGAGCTGCTACAAAGGTAAAAATTGAGCTACCATATGATGCGGCAGGGCACCTTTTGGGCCTATAACCTAAGACCACCAGAATCGGAAAGACAGAGGCAGGGAAATGTGAACTGCAACAACATTGATATAGCCAAGACATGGAAGCAAAAAAAGGTCCATAAACAGATTAATGGACAAAGACGAAGTGGTGTACGTACCAAATGGAATAGAAGCCTCGGGAACAAAATGAACAATGCCGCTTTCAGGACTACAGTTGAGCCTACAAATAGTCATATAAGGTTAAGTAAGTAAAAAGGGTATGACAGGGGCTTCCCTGGTGGCGCAGTGGTTGAGAATCTGCCTGCTAATGCAGGGGACGCGGGTTCGAGCCCTGGTCTGGGAGGATCCCACGTGCCACGGAGCAACTGGGACCGTGAGACACAACTGCTGAGCCTGCGCATCTGGAGCCTGTGCCCCACAACGGGAGGGACCACGATAGTGAGAGGCCCGCACACCGCAATGAAGAGAGGCCCCCGCTTGCCGCAACTAGAGAAAGCCCTCGCACGAAACGAAGACCCAACACAGCTAAATAAATAGATAAATAAATAAATAAAGTAGCTATTAATTTAAAAAAATGGGTATGACAAATATCCTATGATATCATTTATACATGTTATCCTAAGATTGCTACCAATGAACATATTTCCACAAAAAAAGACACTCACAGACTTATCAAATAAACTAATGGTTAGCCAAAATGAAAGGTGGGAGGATGGGTAAATTAGGACTATGGCGTTTACATACATATAGTAATGTTTGTTTAATGTATATAAACATATAACATATAAACTATATAAATTATATAATCACAATACCTTTAAAATATACATTCTGTAATCACATACATGCTAACAGGATCCGAAGATGAACAGACATATGTATGAATCATTGGGCAGATTCTGTACATCCAGACAATCAAAACACTCTAATCAAATTTACTCCGATAAGAAATAGAAATTAAATTTAAAAAACAAACATAAGTAAGGAGACATAAAGTTCTGGGGGCTTGTCCCAGCACATTCCACTCTAGTTTACAACCTCGGAACACTACCTCCAGGAAGACTCTGTTGCCCTAGTAACAAGAGCTGAGAACGTAATAATGCTGCCGCCTTGTGGCTGTTTCCCACAACAGCAGCTTTAAACACACTGCTAATGGTTGCTTACGAGTCACAAGGACTGCAGGGCTCTAAATGACACCTGCCCTCAAAAAAGGCCCTGGGGTAGGGAATAGGCAAGAAAATTCAACACATGAGAAATTTTTCAAGAAGTCAATATGAAGAGAGAAGTTGTACTCACTCTTTAACAAAAAAAGGAAAAGAAGAAAAAGGGGATGCCTAAAGCTCAGGATAAGGAATTATTAGCCACATGCCTATCCAACCTCCAAAAAGGTTTCAGCTCACACAGGTCAAATGGCCATCAGCAAAAAGTCCACAAACTATAAATGCAGAAGGGGTTTTAGAGAACTCTGTACCTCCTAGGTCTGGTGGGATCTAAAGTGGTAACAGCACTAACAAAAACGGAATGGAGCTGCTTTACAAGGTAAAAACTGAGCTACCATATGATGCGACAGGGCACCTTTTGAGCCTATTAACTAAGACCACCAGAATCGGAAAGACAGAGGCAGGCAAATGTGCACTGCAGCAATATTGAAATAGCCAAGACATACAAGCAAAAAAAAGTTCCATAAACAGATGAATGGACAAAGACGAAATGGTATACGTACCAAATGGAATAGTAGCCTCGCGAACAAAATGAACAATGCCGTTTTCAGGACTACAGTTGAGCCTAGAAATAATCATATAAGGTTGAGTAAGTCAAAAGGGTATGACAGGGGCTTCCCTGGTGACGCAGTGATTGAGAATCTGCCTGCTAATGCAGGGGACGCGGGTTCGAGCCCTGTTCTGGGAGGATCCCAGGTGCCACGGAGCAACTGGGACCGTGAGCCACAACTGCTGAGCCTGCGCATCTGGAGCCTGTGCCCCGCAACGGGAGGGGCCACGATAGTGAGAGGCCCGCGCACCGCAATGAAGAGTGGCCCCCGCTTGCCGCAACTAGAGAAAGCCCTCGCACGAAACGAAGACCCAACACAGCTAAATAAATAGATAAATAAATAAATAAATAAATAAATAAATAAAGTTGCTATTAATTAAAAAAAAAGGGTATGACAAATATCCTATGATATCATTTATACATGTTATCCTAAGATTGCTACCAATGAACATATTTCCACAAAAAAAGACACTCACAGACTTATCAAATAAACTAATGGTTAGCCAAAATGAAAGGTGGGAGGATGGGTAAATTAGGACTATGGCGTTAACATACATATAGTAATGTTTGTTAAACGTATATAAACATATAACATATAAGCTATATAAATTATATAATCACAATATCTTTAAAATATACATTCTGTAATCACATACATGCTAACGGGATCCGAAGATGAACAGACATATGTATGAATCATTGAGCAGATTCTGTACAGCCAGACAATCAAAACACTCTAATCAAATTTACTCCGATAAGAAATAGAAATTAAATTTAAAAAAGAAACAGAAGTAAGGAGACATAAAGTTCTGGGGGCTTCTCCCAGCACATTCCACTCTAGTTTACAACCTCGGAACACTACCTCCAGGAAGACTCTGTTGCTCTAGTAACAAGAGTTGAGAACGTAATAATGCTGCCGCCTTGTGGCTGTTTCCCACAACAGCAGCTTTAACCCCAGTGCTAATGGTTGCTTAAGAGTCACAAGGACTGCAGGGCTCTAAATGACACCTGCCCTCAAAAAAGGCCCTGGGGTAGGGAATAGGTAAGAAAATTCAACACATGAGAAATTTTTCAAGAAGTCAATATGAAGAGGGAAGTTGTACTCACTCTTTAACAAAAAAAGGAAAAGAAGAAAAAGGGGATGCCTAAAGCTCAGTATAAGGAATTATTAGCCACATGCCTAAACAACCTCCAAAAAGGTTTCAGCTCACACCAGTCAAATGGCCATCAGCAAAAAGTCTACAAACTATAAATGCTGAAGGGGTTTTAGAGAACTCTGTACCTCCTAGCTCTGGTGGGATCTAAAGTGGTAACAGCACTAACAAAAACGGAATGGAGCTGCTTTACAAGGTAAAAACTGAGCTACCATATGATGCGACAGGGCACCTTTTGAGCCTATTAACTAAGACCACCATAATCGGAAAGACAGAGACAGGCAAATGTGCACTGCAGCAATATTGAAATAGCCAAGACATACAAGCAAAAAAAAGGTCCATAAACAGATGAATGGACAAAGACGAAATGGTATACGTACCAAATGGAATAGTAGCTTCGGGAACAAAATAAACAATGCCGTTTTCAGGACTACAGTTGAGCCTAGAAATAATCATATAAGGTTAAGTAAGTCAAAAGGGTATGACAAATATCCTATGATATCATTTATACATGTTATCCTAAGATTGCTACCAATGAACATATTTCCACAAAAACAGACACTCACAGACTTATCAAAGAAACTAATGGTTAGCCAAAATGAAAGGTGGGAGGATGGGTAAATTAGGACTATGGCGTTTACATACATATACTAATGTATGTTAAATGTATATAAACATATAACAGATAAACTATATGAATTATATAATCACCAATACCTTTAAAATATACATTGTGTAATCACATACATGCTAACAGGATCCGAAGATGAACAGACATATGTATGAATCATTGAGCCGATTCTGTACAGCCAGACAATCAAAACACTCTAATCAAATTTACTCCGATAAGAAATAGAAATTAAATTTAAAAAACAAACATATGTAAGGAGACATAAACTTCTCCGGGCTTCTCCCAGCACATTCCACTCTAATTTATAACCTCGGAACACTACCTAGAGGAAGACTCTGTTGCCCTAGTAACAAGAGTTGAGAACGTAATAATGCTGCCGCCTTGTGGCTGTTTCCCACAACAGCAGCTTTATACCCAGTGCCAATTGTTGCTTAATAGTCACAAGGACTGCAGGGCTCTAAATGACACCTGCCCTCAAAAAATGCCCTGCGGTAGGGAATAGGCAAAAAAATTCAAGACATGAGAAAATTTTCAAGAAGTCAATAAGAGGAGGGAAGTTGTACTCACTCTTTAAAAAAAAGGAAAAGAAAAAAGAGGACATGCCTAAAGCTCAGTATAAGGAATTATTAGCCACAGGCAAATTCAAATTCAAAAAGGTTTCAGCTCACACCAATCATGACCATCAGCAAAAAGTCTACAAACTATAAATGCTGAAGGGGTTTTAGAGAACTGTGTACCTTCTAGCTGCTGGTGGGATGTAAAGTGATAACAGCTCTAACGCAAACTGAATCGAGCTGCTTTACAGGGTAAAAACTGAGCTACCATATGATGCGGCAGGGCACCTTTTGGGCCTATAACTTAAGACCACCAGAATCGGAAAGACAGAGGCAGGCAAATGTGCACTGCAGCAATATTGAAATAGCCAAGAAATGGAAACAAAAAAAGATCCATAAACAGATGAATGGACAAAGAAGAAGTGGTATATCGACAGAATGGAATAGTAGCCTCGGGAACAAAATGAACAATGCCGTGTTCAGGACTACAGTTGAGCCTAGAAATAATCATATAAGGTTAAGTAAGTCAATAGGGTATGACAGGGGCTTCCCTGGTGGCGCAGTGGTTGAGAATCTGCCTGCTAATGCAGGGGACGCGGGTTCGAGCCCTGGTCTGGGAGGATCCCACGTGCCACGGAGCAACTGGGACCGTGAGCCACAACTGCTGAGCCTGCGCATCTGGAGCCTGTGACCCGTAACGGGAGGGGCCACGATAGTGAGAGGCCTGCGCACCGCAATGAAGAGTGGCTCCCGCTTGCCACAACTAGAGAAAGCCCTCGCACGAAACGAAGACCCAACACAGCTAAATAAATAGATAAATAAATAAATAAATAAATAAATAAAGTAGCTATTAATTTAAAAAAAAAAGGTATGACAAATATCCTATGATATCATTTACACATGTTATCCTAAGATTGCTACCAATGAACATATTTCCACAAAAAAAGACACTCACAGACTTATCAAATAAACTAATGGTTAGCCAAAATGAAAGGTGGGAGGATGGGTAAATTAGGACTATGGCGTTTACATACATATACTAATGTATGTTAAATGTATATAAACATATAACAGAAAAACTATATGAATTATATAATCACCAATACCTTTAAAATATATATTGTGTAATCACATACATGCTAACAGGATCCGAAGATGAACAGACATATGTATGAATCATTGAGCAGATTCTGTACAGCCAGACAATCAAAACACTCTAATCAAATTTACTCCGATAAGAAATAGAAATTAAATTTAAAAAACAAACATAAGTAAGGAGACATAAACTTCTCGGGGCTTCTCCCAGCACATTCCACTCTAATTTACAACCGCGGAACACTACCTCCAGGAAGACTCTGTTGCCCTAGTAACAAGAGTTGAGAACGTAATAATGCTGCCGCCTTGTGGCTGTTTCCCACAACAGCAGCTTTAAACACACTGCTAATGGTTGCTTCATAGTCACAAGGATTGCAGGGCTCTAAATGACACCTGCCCTCAAGAAATGCCCTGGAGTGGGGAATAGGCAAGAAAATTCAACACATGAGAAATTTTTCAAGAAGTCAATATGAAGAGGGAAGTTGTACTCACTCTTTATCAAAAATGGAAAAGAAAAAAAAGGATATGCTTAAAGCTCAGTATAAGGAATTATTAGCCACATGCAAATTCAAATTCAAAAAGGTTTCAGCTCACACCAATCATGACCATCAGCAAAAAGACTACAAACTATAAATGCAGAAGGGGTTTTAGAAAAATGTGTACCTTCTAGCCGCTGGTGGGATGTAAAGTGGTAACAGCACTAACGAAAACTGAATGGAGCTGCTACAAAGGTAAAAATTGAGCTACCATATGATGCGGCAGGGCACCTTTTGGGCCTATAACCTAAGACCACCAGAATCGGAAAGACAGAGGCAGGGAAATGTGAACTGCAACAACATTGATATAGCCAAGACATGGAAGCAAAAAAAGGTCCATAAACAGATTAATGGACAAAGACGAAGTGGTGTACGTACCAAATGGAATAGAAGCCTCGGGAACAAAATGAACAATGCCGCTTTCAGGACTACAGTTGAGCCTACAAATAGTCATATAAGGTTAAGTAAGTAAAAAGGGTATGACAGGGGCTTCCCTGGTGGCGCAGTGGTTGAGAATCTGCCTGCTAATGCAGGGGACGCGGGTTCGAGCCCTGGTCTGGGAGGATCCCACGTGCCACGGAGCAACTGGGACCGTGAGACACAACTGCTGAGCCTGCGCATCTGGAGCCTGTGCCCCACAACGGGAGGGACCACGATAGTGAGAGGCCCGCACACCGCAATGAAGAGAGGCCCCCGCTTGCCGCAACTAGAGAAAGCCCTCGCACGAAACGAAGACCCAACACAGCTAAATAAATAGATAAATAAATAAATAAAGTAGCTATTAATTTAAAAAAATGGGTATGACAAATATCCTATGATATCATTTATACATGTTATCCTAAGATTGCTACCAATGAACATATTTCCACAAAAAAAGACACTCACAGACTTATCAAATAAACTAATGGTTAGCCAAAATGAAAGGTGGGAGGATGGGTAAATTAGGACTATGGCGTTTACATACATATAGTAATGTTTGTTTAATGTATATAAACATATAACATATAAACTATATAAATTATATAATCACAATACCTTTAAAATATACATTCTGTAATCACATACATGCTAACAGGATCCGAAGATGAACAGACATATGTATGAATCATTGGGCAGATTCTGTACATCCAGACAATCAAAACACTCTAATCAAATTTACTCCGATAAGAAATAGAAATTAAATTTAAAAAACAAACATAAGTAAGGAGACATAAAGTTCTGGGCTTGTCCCAGCACATTCCACTCTAGTTTACAACCTCGGAACACTACCTCCAGGAAGACTCTGTTGCCCTAGTAACAAGAGCTGAGAACGTAATAATGCTGCCGCCTTGTGGCTGTTTCCCACAACAGCAGCTTTAAACACACTGCTAATGGTTGCTTACGAGTCACAAGGACTGCAGGGCTCTAAATGACACCTGCCCTCAAAAAAGGCCCTGGGGTAGGGAATAGGCAAGAAAATTCAACACATGAGAAATTTTTCAAGAAGTCAATATGAAGAGGGAAGTTGTACTCACTCTTTAACAAAAAAAGGAAAAGAAGAAAAAGGGGATGCCTAAAGCTCAGTATAAGGAATGATTAGCCACATGCCTATCCAACCTCCAAAAAGGTTTCAGCTCACACAGGTCAAATGGCCATCAGCAAAAAGTCCACAAACTATAAATGCAGAAGGGGTTTTAGAGAACTCTGTACCTCCTAGCTCTGGTGGGATCTAAAGTGGTAACAGCACTAACAAAAACGGAATGGAGCTGCTTTACAAGGTAAAAACTGAGCTACCATATGATGCGACAGGGCACCTTTTGAGCCTATTAACTAAGACCACCAGAATCGGAAAGACAGAGGCAGGCAAATGTGCACTGCAGCAATATTGAAATAGCCAAGACATACAAGCAAAAAAAAGGTCCATAAACAGATGAATGGACAAAGACCAAATGGTATACGTACCAAATGGAATAGTGGCCTCGCAAACAAAATGAACAATGCCGTTTTCAGGACTACAGTTGAGCCTAGAAATAATCATATAGGGTTAAGTAAGTCACAAGGGTATGACAAATATCCTATGATATCATTTATACATGTTATCCTAAGATTGCTACCAATGAACATATTTCCACAAAAAAAGACACTCACAGACTTATCAAAGAAACTAATGGTTAGCCAAAATGAAAGGTGGGAGGTTGGGTAAATTAGGACTATGGCGTTTACATACATATACTAATGTATGTTAAATGTATATAAACATATAACAGATAAACTATATGAATTATATAATCACCAATACCTTTAAAATATACATTGTGTAATCACATACATGCTAACAGGATCCGAAGATGAACAGACATATGTATGAATCATTGAGCCGATTCTGTACAGCAGACAATCAAAACACTCTAATCAAATTTACTCCGATAAGAAATAGAAATTAAATTTAAAAAACAAACATAAGTAAGGAGACATAAACTTCTCGGGGCTTCTCCCTGCACATTCCACTCTATTTTACAACCTCGGAACACTACCTAGAGGAAGACTGTGTTGCCCTAGTAACAAGAGTTGAGAACGTAATAATGCTGCCGCCTTGTGGCTGTTTCCCACAACAGCAGCTTTATACCCAGTGCCAATTGTTGCTTAATAGTCACAAGGACTGCAGGGCTCTAAATGACACCTGCCCTCAAAAAATGCCCTGCGGTAGGGAATAGGCAAGAAAATTCAAGACATGAGAAAATTTTCAAGAAGTCAATAAGAGGAGGGAAGTTGTACTCACTCTTTAAAAAAAAGGAAAAGAAAAAAAAGGACATGCCTAAGCTCAGTATAAGGAATTATAAGCCACAGGCAAATTCAAATTCAAAAAGGTTTCAGCTCACACCAGTCATGACCACCAGCAAAAAGTTTACAAACTATAAATGCTGAAGGGGTTTTAGAGAACTGTGTACCTTCTAGCTGCTGGTGGGATGTAAAGTGGTAACAGCACTAACGCAAACTGAATCGAGCTGCTTTACAAGGTAAAAACTGAGCTACCATATGATGCGGCAGGGCACCTTTTCGGCCTATAACCTAAGACCACCAGAATCGGAAAGACAGAGGCAGGCAAATGTGCACTGCAGCAATATTGAAATAGCGAAGAAATGGAAGCAAAAAAAGATCCATAACCAGATGAATGGACAAAGAAGAAGTGTTATATGGACAGAATGGAATAGTAGCTTCGGAAAAAAATTAAACAATGCCGTGTTCAGGACTACAGTTGAGCCTAGAAATCATCATATAAGGTTAAGTAAGTCAAAAGGGTATGACAAATATCCTATGATATCATTTATACATGTTATCCTAAGATTGCTACCAATGAACATATTTCCACAAAAAAAGACACTCACAGACTTATCAAATAAACTAATGGTTAGCCAAAATGAAAGGTGGGAGGATGGGTAAATTAGGACTATGGCGTTAACATACATATAGTAATGTTTGTTAAATGTATATAAACAAATACCATATAAACTATATAAATTATATAATCACAATACCTTTAAAATATACATTCTGTAATTCCATACATGCTAACAGGATCCGAAGATGAACAAGACATATGTATGAATCATTGCGCAGATTCGGTACAGC